>NC_090649.1:301891519-302026519 GCF_040937935.1 Hyperolius riggenbachi
TTCAGGGATATAAGCATCTGCAAATGTTGAGGACAGGTGGTCTATGAGGGGCCGAATTTTGTGGAGCCGGTCATAAGCAGGGTCTCCCCTTTCATGACAGGTTTCGTCGTCGTTGAAGTGCAGGAAGCGCAGGATGGACTCAAATCGTGTCCTGGACATGGCAGCAGGGTACAAGGGAACATGATGTACTGGGTTCGTAGACCAATACGCCCGCAATACATTCTGTTTCATTAGTCCCAAGTGAAGGATAAGGGCCAAAAAGATTTTAATGTCGGAAACTTGGACTGGTTTCCACCCGAAAGGCTGGCCATACATGCTCTCCGGGTGCTCGGTGATGAATTGTGTGGCTTTACGGTTGGTCTCAACCACAATTAAGTCCAAGAGAACCTGGGTGATGAACAGCTGCAAAAAGTCTAGGGCCGTTCCTAGATGAGCTGTCGCCACCTGGACTCCAGACTGGGCAGTGAAAGGGGGCACTACGGGTGCGGCGGAATCAGGGGATTGCCAATCTGGTTGTGCCAGCACCTCTGGGAGTCTATGGGTACTACGGGCCCGTCTTCTTCTTGGTGGCTGCGACGGGGGTACTACTGCACTTGCCACCGTACCAGTTTCGACTTCCATGCTGACGCTCACCACTTCGCCAGGGTCTACAGAAGTACTGGTACCAAGTCCAGGAGATGCTGCGCTGCTGGTGCCTGCCTCACCAAGAAAACTATCAACAGCGCTAGCACCACCCTGCTGCCCTTGAGGCGGATCCTGCGCCACCTGCGGTCTAACGACTTGGGGTCTGGTACGCCTGGCTCTAGCCGGGACCATAGCCTCGTCATCACTATCGGTCAGGGAACCACTGCTTTCTACAGGTTCAAATTCGGACCCGGAAGATTCGACGGATGATTCTTCCCAAAAGAACTCATCTGACTGGTCCATGTACCTGTATACCTCGTCATCGGAAAGCCCCCTTCTTGCCATTGTGGATTGCTAAATTTATGGGGTTTTCCTCCGAGACTACCCAGAAAAAAAGAGCACCTACCTAGCAAAAAGGGAGTATTTGAGAGGTATTGGGGTTAAAGGAAGTGGGGTCTCAGAGGCAATCAAACAATCACGGGACAATCAAATACAATTACAGCACAATCGACTCCAATCACAGCACAAGCAAATCTGATGCACTCGGAAGGTGGTAATTGGGTGTGGTGGGGGGGGGGGAGGGTAGGGTTGGTGTGGTGGGGTGGGTTGGGTGTGGTGGGGGGAGGGTTGGGTGTGGTGGGGGGGAGGGTTGGGTGTGGTGGGGGGGAGGGACAATCGAAGCCGATCACGGGACAATCAAATACAATCGCAGCACAATCGAATACAAGCGCAGCACAATCAAATCTGATGCACTCGGAAGGTGATGGGGGGTGGTGGTGGGGTGGGGGTTGGTGGGAAGTGGGGTCTCAGAGGCAATCAAACAATCACGGGACAATCGAAGCCAATCACGGGACAATCAAACACAATCGCAGCACAATCGAATACAAGCGCAGCACAATCAAATCTGATGCACTCGGAAGGTGATGGGGGGTGGGGGTGGTGGTGGGGTGGGGGTTGGTGGGAAGTGGGGTCTCAGAGGCAATCAAACAATCACGGGACAATCGAAGCAGATCACGGGACAATCAAATACAATCGCAGCACAATCGAATACAAGCGCAGCACAATCGAATACAAGCGCAGCACAGTCAAATACAATGCACTTGGACGGTGATTAGGGGGGGGGGGTCTGAGGGCGATTTGAGGGGGTGGGGGGTTGATCAGGAGCCCGCACGGGGCAGACTGAGTCCTGATCTGATGAGAGGCAGACACAGGGGGTTACTGATCGCAGATCAGTTAGTGATCGCTGGGGAGGACAGATGTAAACAAAGAGCAGGGGATGTAATCAGGAGGGGGGTATGAGGGCAATCGAGGGCCTGGGCAGGTGATCGGTTACCCCCGCGGGGCAGTTAGGGTCTGCTCTGATGGGTGGGGGTGCTGAGGGGTGATGGACAGGTGATAGACAGGTGATCAGAGGGGGATCAGAGGGCGATCAGGGGGTAAGGTAGCTGTATACAGATGTATACAGTATACAGGGGGGTAGTCTGGGATGGGGTCTGGGGGTGATCTAAAGGTAGGGGGGGGGGGATCAGGGGTGACTAGGAGGCAGTTAGGGACCTAAACTAAGGGGCAGCGTCGCTAGTTAGTGGCAGGTGGGGGGGGGTGGGGGTTTTGCAGGGGTGCAAGGGTGCTAGGCAGGGGTCTGCTGGGGTGATCAGGGGGGGTATGAGGCCTGGGGTGGGTGATCAGGGGGCTGTAAGGCAAAAAAAAGGCTGTGTGCTGGGTACTTACAAAGTGCTTCCTCCTCGTTAGTGGTCTCTGCAACAATGAGACCACGAGGCGAGGAGGAAGCACGTATAAGGCACTTTGTTTACTTAACAAAGTGCCTTATACATTCTGATTGGCTACAGTATCGGATTCCTCCGCTCGCCGGCTCTGCTAAGTGGCCGGCGAGCGGAGACAAAATGCCCAAGTAACGATCCCGGGCGGAGGATCGCGTCACTGATGACGCAATCGCTCCGCCCATGCCCCTACAAGGACCGCCGCCAATTGTCAATACGGCGGTCCTTGCGGGGTGCACTTCCCGGCCGCCAATTGTCAATACGGCGGTCGGGAAGTGGTTAAGTGTGTACTAGCCCATTGATTAACACGAGTTCTCAGTTTTTCTGTGCAGAAAACACGCACGAAAACCGACAAGTGTGTTCCCTGCCTCAAAGTTCAGTGCAGTGAAATGTAGACGCATCCAAACTTGTAGATTATGTTATCTTGCGTTTACTTAAATGTATCAAGTGAGGAATGTGACACATTCTCTGACTGTGGAGAAGCAGCTCTACACAGACAGAGAGACACTGAAAGCATGTCTGCCTTCACTAAATAATGAATAAAACCAGTTATTAATAAAATGCAAAGTCAGCTCACAAAGCAAAAAACTATAGTTTTGGGAACCTATAATTTTTAAATGAATAATAATACTTATGCACAAATGCAAATATGCTAACCGTATGGCATATAAAAAGTAGGAAAACTTGTTTTTATTGAATATTATGTCAGGGTTTTAAACCGCTTAAAGCCCTTTTCAGTTTTGTCACGTTTTAGTGGTGACCTGCAAATTCTGGTATTTTATGGCAAATGACAATTGAGCTTCACGGTTCTGAGGAGTGAAATCAGAGCCTACTAGAGAACACCAGGCCCTCAGGCCACCCTCTTGAAGTCTGTTTGGTCAGAGACATTAACATCAGTGGCCTAATTACACATTGGCCATACTACACATACAATTCATTATCTCATAAGTTTATTTTTGATTCAGATTTGCTTTAAGCTCCATACACACAGTAAATGAAACTTAGCCGAGGTGGCTGATAATGACCGCCTCTAACAAGAATCTAGAGTGTGCACAGCAGACCCCAAGTCCTCTCGGCTGCTGGGCTAGTGATCAACCTGGCAGCCGAGAGCATTGTTCTACCCTCTTACCACTCCCGCTATGTGACATTACTCCTGAGCTGCTCCACCTCCCACATAGGAACAGGACACCTCGCTAGCCTGCAGATTAGTGACGCATCTGTACAACCTCGGTCCTGAATATTGTGCAAGTGATCAGGTTACGATCCACGGATGACATGCCTGATAAAAGTGCATGAAGATTTGATCCCCATCAGCGAGTGTGATGAGTACCGAGGGAATTGTAATGTACCGCAATAATAGGGAATCACATGATCAGGAGCCAATTAGCATAGCTCTTGATCCCTACCAGGAGATTCAGCTGTCACATTTCAAAACACAATGCACTTTAAATGTACTATCAAAACATTAATTGTTTCTTACACATAGAAAAATGAAAGTAACTGCACAATAAAATGTGAAAAAAGGGCAGTAACAGTTACAATACTTCTGAGGCTGGTGAGTTAAGCAGGGACATTAGAGAGCCCCACCAATATTTTCTAGCTGAAAATACATTATTAAGGCACTTACAGTAATATGTTGCTACACTGTTACAAGGAATGTAAACTGGCTAGCTGAAGTTTATTATTTCTGGGAGTGTGTCAGAAAGCCAATATCTTTATTAAACCCCTGCCTTTGAAAGTAAAAGAGTAACTGGCAGGAGTTCAAATGGCCTACTCCTTTCAGTGTGGTTTAAGATCATTAACAGGGGTTCATTTTATAGAAAAAATGTCCTTTATTTGTGTCTTTTTATCTTAGCAAGTTGCAACAAATCTATAAACATTTCATCTGGATAATTTCTCCTTCACTGGGATAAAAGAATCACAAGTTGGTTTGTTCCACATCTGGAAATGATGAGGACAGTGGGTAGTCAGCCATATAAGGAGGTGTACAAAGGCAATACAGCATGGATGTGTAATTAAATCATGGCAATAAATTTACTGACAATTATATGCTAATGGCACAGAAAAGAGATGAACCTCTGAGGACAGAAAGACAGGAGCTGCCTATGCCTTGTATTTAAAGCCCAGCTCCAAAGACAATAACATATTTATGATTTGGAGTATGTAGAAAGATGTTAAGGTGCCTATTTACAAATATGGGCACCTTAAAGAAAATGGGAATCTACATAAAAGAAAAATAAGCCAGATACTTACCTAAGGAGAGGAAAGGCTCTTGGTCTTATAGAGCCTTCCCACTCCTCTTTTGGTCCCCGTTCTAGCACTGGCTCCCCGGTAGCAGTATTCAACCAATTTAGTCAAATACTGCTCTCCCTCTCTGCTGCGAAGGAGGCTTCAGAAGTCTTCGGGAGCCCGAGTGCTTCTGAAGACGGGCCGCTCCATACTGCACATGCACTCCGCCCTCTCTCGTGCACTCACACGTGCACAGTATGGAGCCGCCTGTCTTCGGGAAGACTCGGCTCCCAAAGACTTTTGAAGTCCCCCTGAGGCAGGAGATTCAAATGGAGGAGCTGCCGCTGCAACGAGGTGACCGTCAGAGGAGAGGGAAGACTCTATAGGACCCAGAGCCTTCCCTCTCCTTAGGTATCTGGTTTATTTTTTAAATTTTTTTTTATTCTCAATGACTTTAAACCCACAGTAGCCTCGCCACCTACCTGTAGCCCAGCAAAGTCTTGGCAAAGAGAAGAGAGTGATGGAGGAGGGGTAGGAGACAACTTGAGCCCTAAGGCAGGTAACACATTCAGCTCCTTAGAAATATTCCCAGCCACAGATCAGCCGATTACATAAACCTTTCTGAAAGACATGAATGATGCTTACATTTAGGGAGCCATTCAAAAGACAATAAATCGATAAAAGTGCGCTTTGACAAAATGAATACTTCATTAATCAACAGCGTATCCCATACTATCCCATACATAACATAGCAGGCTTGACTATTGTACACAATAAGCTTGTAGATGCGCTCATGGAACTAACAGAGGAAGTCAAATGGCTTAAGGAGACACTGAAGAGAAAAAAAAATATGATATAATGAATTGGTTGTGTACTATGAATAATTTCTAGAAGATTAGCAGCAAAGAAAATATTCTCATACTTTTATTTTCAGGTATATAGTGTTTTTTCTAACATTGCATCATTCTCTAATATGTGCAGATTACACAACACTCAGCATTCAAAATGATTCTTTCAGAGCAGTCTGTGAAGTAATGACCTCTCCTCTAGCAGAGAAAAAGTAAACAGTTCACTTACAGTTGAGATAATAAAAGTCAGATAACAGCCCTCTCCACGACTAACTTAGTCGGAGAGCTTAATGGCTTGTTTGCATAGAGATAACAACTGGAGTTTCTCAACTCTTCCTGTACTGGAAACAATTAGACTGATGTATCTCATCTTAATGTTTTATTTCTTAGCTGTACTACACATACAAATCATAATATCATCATTTTTTTTTCGCTTCAGTGTCTCTTTAAAGCAAACCTGAAACTTTAAGGGAAAGAAAAGTCTGATACTTACCTTGTTAAAGGGAAGCCTCTGGATCTTCCTTTTACTCTTTTTTTTTAAAATTAGTTTTAATTAAGACCTCTGCTTCTGCTCTGAAGCCTTGCTTGTTTTGGAGAAAGTGCTTCTGTACCTGACTTGAGGCCTTCTCTTCAAGGGCCTTCTGCCCTGAATCCGAGACATTTTGTCCTGCTTACTGAAACAGCTCTTGCACACACTGACATATTCCAACATATTAACTTTTCTGCTTTCTAGTAATAATGTCCTGGTATAAATGCTCTCCAAGGCTGTGTGTTTATGCGAAATTTGTATTTTTTCCATCTGTTAGTGGATTTCCTTTAGGTGTTCATGTTTCCTTCTAGTCTTCCAGTGCCAACACCCCTGTCTGATTCTTTTTTTTCTTCTCCTTTTTTCTTTCTTGTCTTTCATCTTCTAGTTTATGTGCAGAAAAGGGTTAGAAGAGCCGTTGTGGTAGGACATCTGGTTTTAATATACTAAAATGTCAGACAAAAACAGCTGACCGTATCAGTGACAGGGAATGTCTTGCCTTCAGAGTCTCATTTTCTAGTAGTAAGCAGTAATACAGATGTAAACTGAAAAGGATTTTAGGGCAGGATTATTAGACACTTTCATGCTTTACTCTTTTTTAATGCCAACCACAAAAAGGTGTTAATGACGTGCGGTGGCACAGCCACAACAATCTGTGAAAAACCCCTTTCTCCACATACAGTCAATGGAGAGGGAAGAGAAGGGGGAGAGTGGAGTACCACCAACAAAAATTACAATAAACTACTGGGGACAATAGAAAGCTGCAACACCTCACAGAGGCACTGCAAAAGCTGGAATAATTGTGCTTTGCAGAAACAGATTTGCATTAATACAGAAGGTGCAGTTTTGCACCCTGTACTCTAGAGGGTGCCCCAGGCCTTAGCTTTGAAAGCTTATGCTTAGAAATGGCCCATGATTAGAATCTTTGTAAATATAGGAATAACATAATTTGTTTTGTTTCTAAGCTTCCTTTCTGAAAATACAGTAAAACCCACATTATTCAGAACTCCGTTATCCAGAAGTCTCAAGCAACCAGAAAAAATATCCTGGCCGTGCAGGATACATAAATCTACAATTCTTTATACAGTAATAAATCTCTGTTACATTAAGTTAAGCCTGTCCCTTTTCTTAATTTATTATTTAATTACTGTAGTCCAACATTAATGCAAGTACATGGTAAGTATACAGTGTGGGGTAAAGTACTGTTTATTAGTTAGGTCTGTTTTTAACATTGACTCTTAAGCAACCCGGAAGTTCACTTATCCAGCATCAGCCAATCCCTGTTGGTGCCAGATAATGGGGGTTTTACTGTATGTAGTAAACCATGCATCAAACTGACAACTTCCTATTTAAAAATATAGTGGGGGCATATACCGATCTAACCTATACTGGGGGCATATACCGATCTAGCCTATACTGGGGGCATATACCCGTCTAATCTTGGGGGCATATACCGATCTAACCTATACTGGGGGCTGTGACGAATCAACGTTTATTCGTCCTAAAAAAGTAGTTAGAGCCTTATAAAATATTCCCTGTCGCCACTATTAAAAGTGACAGCAGAGGGAAAGGCTTGGTTTATAAGAAGATCAGGGGAGCCAGGGGTTAATACAGTTCCTCTCCCTGGTCAAATGCTAACAAACCCTGGCTCTTTGGTAGCTTCTAATTACAGCTTTTCTCACCTCAGTGTGAAAGTGTTTCTCCAGCATCCCTGGAAGGTTATAGCTCATCCATCAGAGATTAGATGGACAGAAGCTAATAAACCGCCCCTTCCTCTAGACTGCTAGGAACCGATCACAGCAGGGGGTTCTCCCAGGATTACCTCAGCTGAAGGATCAAGGAGATTCCATCTCCCAGCTGACCTTTCTGTGATCTCACAAATATGAAATCCATCTTTTGCCATAAAGATGGCTTTCCAAATAGGCAACGGCCTTAAGAACCCGCTTATTCTGAAATTCGGAACCAACCACATGATTGGATGTTTCTGAATTCAAGGTAAGCCCTGCCAAAGCAGAGATATGCATTTTGGGGTCACCGTTCACTCTAAACCCCCCAAGTTTGGTATCAACGTTCTTGATAAATTCTGACAAACCTAAAAATGTTATTAGATTTAACATAACTTGTACGGTTTGCAGATGAGCACACTTATCATGATTCAGGTAAATTCTTGCCTCTATAAGAGGGGCAGAGACCTCCTGCTGCAAAGAGGTGTGTGATCCACGCCCCCTAACCCCTCCTTGCTGGAGTAGGGGCTATAACCAGACAGAGCCCAGAAAGCTCTGTGTCCTTTACCTTCAATCTGATGCCTAGTAACATCCTGGCAGCCCGCAAGGACGCGGGCAAACCCTCCCTCTTGGAACTTCCTAACAAAGGCCTGTTGGCCGCATGGCAACCGCCATTTTGGGACTTTCGCCAAAGACTTGCGATTGCCGCATGGACTACCAATAACGGTATTTGAACTGTATATAATCAGACATTCTGTTCTCTTTTCCTCTCTTCTCTCTGTCAATCAATCTGTTCTAAAATAAGCTGTGTGTATGTAGTTTAGAAATAAACTAACGATTTTATCGTTCAGTCTTGTGCCTGTTCTGGTCATCTGATTGCTGCTATAACGAATCTGCCCTCTGAAGAGTCAGTCATACTACCGCATTGTTTTATGATTTGCTTATAAATTGTTGATTTGCTAGCTAGGTTGTAAATAACCGTTTCTTCCTTCTAGGATTAGCTAGTACCAGATTTCCTGTGCGAAATCGATAACTTTCGTTTCTCGATTGTAAATACAATTCGAGATTGCATCATATAGGGACCCAGTAACCTTTCTTTAACGTCACATTGCTCACAGTCTTTAAGCCGTCGGAAGTGATTATTCCCCGAACGGTGACTTGAGCGTGTTGAACGTGATTGGGCTGGCTACCGTATTATGATAGCGGGAGTCTCTTTCCTCCCTGAACTTGAGAGAGTGGTGGCAGTCTACTTTATTTACCCGATTTCCAGCGCGAAATCGATATTTTTAGTTTACCGATTGTATATACAATCAGAATTGTACATGTATGGGCACCTCCAACCAATCTTAATCGTTTACTACGCACACAGTGAATTTGCCTCCAGCAGTCTCTAGTGCATGAGACCTGCATGGCAACAGTGGCCTAGTAATACGGGATTGGTGGATGTTTGTCCCATTACATATTGTCGGCAGCTGCGCGACCAATCTTTATTGTCAGTCTGTTCACCGTACTTCCTGCGTATGCTAACGGGAGCAGATTAGACGGGATTGGCACGCTCTGTCGCCTTTTTTCTTTCTTTTTTCTTCCCTCTGATGATCCAGCAACCGGTCTCGTTGTCCGTCTGCGCCCTTACTTCCTGCGTACGCTAACGGGAGCAGATCTCGACGGGATCGCGGGGCTGGATTGTCACAGGGGCATATACCGATCTAATCTATAGTGGGGGCATATACCAATCCAACCTATATTGGGGTATATACCAATCTAACCTATACTGGGGGCATATACCGATCTAACCTATACTGGGGGCATATACCTATCTAATCTATACTGGGGGCATATACCTATCTAATTTATAGTGGGGGCATATACCTATCTAACCTATATTGGGGGCATATATCAATGTAACCTATACTGGGGGCATATACCTATCTAACCTATACTGGGGGCATATACCTATCTAACCTATACTGGGGGCATATACCTATCTAATTTATAGTGGGGGCATATACCTATCTAACCTATACTGGGGCAAATATACTGGCTACCTATATTGGAGGCACCTACCTATCTAACTTATACGGGTGCACCAAACTATCTAACCTATATGGTGGCACCTACCTATCTATCCTATACTGGGGGCAACTATATGGGCTACCTATACTGAGGGGGGACCTATAGTTGGCTACCTATACTGCGGGCACCTATACCTGTCTCCACATTGGGGGCACATTTTACGCCCTCGCCCTGGGTGCAATTTAGCCTAGAAACTGCTAGTATTTGGCTCCACCCACATTATGTTTGGGCACGCCCATCTTTTGCCACGGCGTGCTGTGTGCACCGCTTTTGTTTTGAGGTGTGGCTATCCATTTTTTCTTCTTCTTTCGTGGATGGGGGCCTCAAGTTATGGACTGCTTGGGGCCACCAAAACCTTAGCTGCACCCCTGCTTGCATGCAGGCTGTACTCAGCCTCATCTACTCATGAACATGGGAGGGCATTATTGCTTAATGTTACTCAGCGGCCCATGAAAATTTTACCTATGTTTTGTAGTTAAGCTTTTGTTGGACAAAACCTTGGCTTGTACCATATTTCCCCCAGCACCATTTATCAAACAGATCACTGTTTCATTTTTAACAATTATTACCTATTGCTGCAGGGGACTAAAATGAAATGATTCTTCCTGTCAGAACAAAAACTGTTTTTAGTTTAGATAACTAGCTGATTTCCTAAGGTACCATGCTTGGCTCCAGTTGCTTTAGATTTTCCACTTTCAGACCTGTAGCATAGACATGTCCTTGGATCTTCTCTGCTTTCAAAGGAGATGTGCACACTTGGAAGGTGTTGGAGATAAACGAAGTACATACTCTACTACAAGCTTTGTAAGGGTGGGGGAATATAATAGTGAAGGGAACTATTAGGGGGCAGTATTGAGAGACCACCATAAGATGGACGATCGTGAGGGACCACTATAAGAGAGGCAATAATGGGGACACTAGTGATGGAGTACTAAAACATGACACAAGTGGGGATCATCATAAAATAGGCACTAAAATGTGAGAATTATAAGGTAGGTCTTAATGGGGGACCTTAGTAAGAGGGATGCAGTAATGGGGGGCTACTATAAGAGGGACACACTAATTGAGGGCTGCTATAAAAGGTGCAAAAATATAGGACCACTATAAGAGGACAAGTAGGGAACTACGAGCAGCCCTTCAGGGGGTCATAATCAGGGAATACTGAAATGAAGAAGCTATAATGGTAGACACAATAAATGGAGATAATATAATGGGGAAGAGGGAAATGTTAATTCCAAAAAATTCAATGGAGAGCAGCACTATACCATGGAGAACTATCATGGGCCATGCTACACTAGGCCATTCTGGGGCACTGCACCCCCCCTCCCCCCAGGAATCACTGTTACCCCCTCAGTGCCCCCCCCCCCCCCTGCTCAGTAACATACAGTTATCTGTTTCCAGGCTCCAGCAGCATACAGTGAACAGGATAAGGTCTGTAAAAATATCTCCATGTTTCTCTACCTCCAGCCTCTTCCCCCTCCCCTATGTTGTAGTAGAGTCGTGAGACACAGGTTAGGGGCTGGAATGATTTATGCGTGATCTGTCCACACAGGAGCAACTTGCTAGCAAATAAGCATGCCAAACTTGCCAAGTATATCTGTAGGTAGCTTCTCTTTAATAATAGCACCATCATTTGGTTCCTATCATTGCTGAACTAGCAAGCCTTCATTTTATCACCTGAGTTAGGCAAATGCTCTAATGCTCACCATAGGAACATTCATTTTGATCACCCAAATGCGCCCCACCAGCCAGCCACTGTGCCCCCTTTGTGCTCCCCTAAAAATTTTAAGCTGGAGCCGCCACTGGAACTATAGGAGAGAACAATATATTTCTATAATTTAATGAAAATTGTTTACAACTTGGAACTTGACGGTAAGGGCATTTGGCAAGATTCTAATTTGGATTTAATTGCATTTCACTCACCATCTCTAGTCAAAAATAAATCTTCGGATTTATGTATCTGTTTTGTGTCCTAGGATGTTATTAAGGTAAAGAGTGCTATATGCTGGTTAACATAAACTCAATGTACAGTATATAGTTTTCATTTTATTTATTTATTCACCAAAGAAGCCTTGCTTAGTAAGGTATTACATATTTAAGTGTTTTTGTTGAAGTCAGCATATGTTTCCTTAGGAGCATTTGTGACCACATCCACTTTTCATGTTACAGTCTTTCTCTGCTGTGTGCGTGATGGCCCAGGCCCGTTTTAGGGCCGTGCGGCCCGTGCGGGCGCCCTGGGTGCCGCCGAAGGACTGTGGGCGCTGTAATGGAGGGGGGAGCCGCAGCCGCGGGGAGGGCAGCCCGACCTCTCCCTCCCTTCCTCTCCGCGGGCCGCCCTCTGTGCTCCGCCCTCCGAGTGTGACTGCAGGGAAGCGCTGTGTAGGGAGGGCAACTCACCTCCCTGGTTCCAATCGCCGCCGGTCTCCTCTTCTCTTCATAACCGCTGATACACACGCTGCTTCCTGTTTAGCTGGAAGCAGCGTGTGTATCAGTGGCTGTGAGTAGAAGACATAAGAGGAGACCGGCGGTGATTGGAACCAGGGAGGTGAGTTGCTCTCTGTACACAGCGCCTCCCTGCAGTCACACTCAGAGGGGGGAGCACGGAGGACGGCCCGCGGAGAGGAAGGGAGGGAGAGGTCGGGCTGCCCTCCCCGCTGACTCCCCCCTCCATACGGGGGGCACCTACCTAATCTAACCTATACTGGGGGGCACCTACCTAATCTAACCACACTGGGGGGCACCTACCTAATCTAACCTATACTGGGGGGCACCTAACTAATCTAACCTATACTGGGGGGCACCTACCTAATCTAACCACACTGGGGAGCACCTACCTAATCTAACCTATACTGGGGGGCACCTACCTAATCTAACCACACTGGGGGGGGCACCTACCTAATCTAACCTATACTGGAGGGCCCCTACCTATCTAACCTGTATTGGGGGCACCTACCTACCTAGCCTATACTAGTGGCAACTATACTGGCTACCTATATTGGAGGCACCTACCTAACTAACCTATACTGGGGGCACCTACCTATCTAACCTATGCTGGGGGCAACTATTCTGACTCGCTATATTAGAGGCACCCACCTAGCTAACCTGTACTGGGGGCACCTACCTATCTAACCCATACCGGGGGCACCTGCCTATCTAACCCATCCTGGGGGCAACTATACCGGATACCTATACTGGAGGCACCTACCTGGCTAACCTATACTGGGGGCAACTACACTGGGGCACCTATGCCTGGCTACCTATACTATGCCTGGCTACCTATAGTGGGGGGACATATAGCTGGCTACCTATACTGAGTGCCACTAGACCTGGCTAACCTATACTGCGGGCATGTATACCAGGCTCCACGGGGGGTGGCGCAATTTTAACACCCTCGCCCTGGGTGCATTTTAGCCTAGAAACTGCCCTGCGTGATGCCGCATACTTTCTATAGTCATACTCACTTTTGCTCATGGAGTGAGAGAATGTTTCTCCTCCTGCCCTGAGACCTATTCAGCCTACAAACCGGCTTGCTTATATCTTATTTACTTTTCCCAGCCATGACAATACAGGGTTAGCCCTGTTCTTCATAGCTGTAGCGGATCAGTCTAAAGGTGGCAACTAATGATACAGTCCTTTTAATCCAATTTTACCAAATCTATGTAGTATAAGGGTAAACTGAGTGATATATTGAAAGGATAATTTAGGCAGTTAGCTTATACTACATAGAAATGGTAAGATTGGATGAAAAAGATTGAGGCCCATACAGGGGCGTTTCTAGGGTCCTTGGAGATCGGGGGCACCTGTGGGCACCAGGTGGGGAGGGATATGCGGCAAAAAATGGGCGTGACCATGAGGTGAGTGGGCGTGGTCATGGGTGGGGCCAAATGTACATGAACTTAGCAGCGGTGTAAGCTACAGATAACGGGCCTTCCCATCGAAATATTAGATGGAGCCCCCTGTCCTTTATTTAGATAATTTACAATCAGTATAGGCATAGATCAAAGATGTATACGCACATACAATTTTGATTGGTCAATCACTGACCCCCAATTTTACCACCCCCGTGCAGTAAGTGGGCCAACAGACAATGAATTTTATGAACAGAGCTAAAATTGGCTAAACAAAATTGTATGTGTGTACCAGGCTTTACAGCTAATACTGTACATACTGAAAGTAGCAGGGATCAACATACAATATAGCTGGTTTACAATCAGTAAAGGCATAGAGTAACACCTTACACTGTACACACTGGAGGTAAATCAGCACACAGTGCAGGCACTAGAGAACAGCGTATACTGTACATACTGTAGGCAGCAGAATTAAGCACACTGCAGCTAGCGTGCCAAACATATGAGGATCACGTTGTGCGGCGTGCTTATTGCGCCGCACCGAAAAATGGGTGGGCCATGGACCAGAATATAGGTGTGGTAACGGGTGGAGACAAATTTACATGAACCTAGCAATGGTGGGACATTAGATTATGACAGTGGTGGCGAACCTTTTGGAGGCCGAGTGCCCAAACTGCAACCCAAAAGTCACTTATCTATCGCAAAGTGGCAACAGCAATTTAAACTAAATACTGTACAAACGTTTTAACTCATACATGAACATTATGGAAAATCCAAGTTGAAAATAAACTGTGAAGATAAACAATTTCATCCATCCTACTCCTGAAAAATGTATTCCATTTTTTAGAACCTCCCAGTTTTATTTTCTGTTTTAAAAAGCCAAAAAAGTAGGTTTAATGCTATTGTCTCATATGATAAGGATTCAGCTTTTCCCATAGTCTAGCAGTTAGCAATGTGACCCCCAACAAGACAAATTCAGCAATCATGAGGCCCCCAACAAATCATGAGGCCCCCAACAAGACAAATTCAGCAATCATGAGGCCTCCAACAAATCATGAGGCCCCCAACAAGACAAATTCAGCAATCATGAGGCCTCCAACAAATCATGAGGCCCCCAACAAGACAAATTCAGCAATCTTGAGGCCCCCAACAAATCATAAGGCTCCCAACAAGACAAATTCAGCAGTCATGAGGCACATAGACAGCATTTCACATAAATAGGCAGAATGCCAGCTTAATATGGTAGCCCCCCAAGTTAGGTAGTGAGTGACAGGGACCCCCAGGTTAGCTGGTGAGTGACAGGCGCCTCCAGCTAGGTAGTGAGTGACAGGTAGTGTTGGGCGAACAGTGTTCGCCACTGTTCGGGTTCTGCAGAACATCACCCTGTTCGGGTGATGTTCGAGTTCGGCCGAACACCTGATGGTGTTCGGCCAAACCGTTCGGCCATATGGCCGAACTAAGAGCGCATGGCCGAACGTTCGGCTAGCGCTGTGATTGGCCGAACGGGTCACGTGGTTCGGACCCGAACGCGCTCTGATTGGCCGAACGGGTCACGTGGTTCGGGTAAATAAATACCCGATCCACGTCATTTCTCCACCATTTGTCTGTGGGTTTAGCTTTGGGTAGGAGGCAGGGTAATTCTCTTTCCAGCCAGGCTAGCCAGGGTCCCCCCAGTCATTGTGTCGCTGCTGGGAACAGTAGTACACCGCTCACCCACACTATATAGCATTGTGTTTACTGCCACTCTGTCTACACCGCTCACCCACCACTGTATAGCATTGTGTTTACTGCCACTCTGTGTCTCTGCTGGGAACAGTAGTACACCGCTCACCAGGGCCGGATTTGTACTTTTTACCGCCCAAGGCCAACTATACGTATGGTTGTTATCTCTATGTGCCCGAGAATTCTACTTACTTTCCATCATTGGAAGTCACAGACAATAATCATTTCAGTAATATGCGTATTGATTATAAGTTATGTTTTCCTTAAAGGAATACTTAAGTCAAAAAAAAAATGACATTTACTCACCTGGGGCATCCCTCAGCACCCCGAAGCTGGATGGTGCCCTCGCAGCCCCGCTCCGATCGTCCTGTCCCCGCCGGCGGCTACTTCCGGTTCGGCGACAGCCGCCGACAGGCTGGGAACGCGGCTGTTTTTCCGCGTTCCCAGCCGCTGCTATCACCCTCTATGCTGCTATAGCGTATGTCGGCGGCTGTCGCCGAACCGGAAGTAGCCGCCGGCGGGGACAGGACGATCGGAGCGGGGCTGCGAGGGCACCATCCAGCTTCGGGGTGCTGAGGGATGCCCCAGGTGAGTAAATGTCATTTTTTTTTGACTTAAGTATTCCTTTAAGATCTTATATGCTTGCCATCTCGTTAATGATGGACCCATTGAGTCACCATGAGAGTTAGGCTGAAGTATACCTGCAGGATAGAGCTTACAGGTCTTGTAGGGACGGCACAAGTACAGGACAGAGTTCAAAGGTTAAAGCTGTCCTTGTAGATAGGGATGGCTGCATAGAACAGCTTTACTGCCCCTCAATGAGCCGCCCCCAAATTTCTGGTGCCCTAGGCCATGGCCTATGTGGCCTTGCCAGAAATCCGGCCCTGCCGCTTACCCGCCACTGTATAGCATTGTGCTCTGTGTCGCTGCTGGGAATAGTAGTACACCGCTCACCCACCACTGTATAGCATTGTGTTTACTGCCACTCTGTGTCTCTGCTTGGAACAGTAGTACACCGCTCACCCACCACTGTATAGCATTGTGCTCTGTGTCGCTGCTGGGAACAGTAGTACACCGCTCACCCACCACTGTATAGCATTGTGCTCTGTGTTGCTGCTGGGAAGAGTAGTACACCGCTCACCCACCACCGTATAGCATTGTGCTCTGTGTCGCTGCTGGGAACAGTAGTACACCGCTCACCCACCACTGTATAGCATTGTGCTCTGTGTCGCTGCTGGGAACAGTAGTACACCGCTCACCCACCACTGTATAGCATTGTGCTCTGTGTTGCTGCTGGGAAGAGTAGTACACCGCTCACCCACCACTGTATAGCATTGTGCTCTGTGTCTCTGCTGGGAACAGTAGTACACCGCTCACCCACCACTGTATAGCATTGTGCTCTGTGTCTCTGCTGGGAACAGTAGTACACCGCTCACCCACCACTGTATAGCATTGTGCTCTGTGTCGCTGCTGGGAACAGTAGTACACCGCTCACCCACCACTGTATAGCATTGTGCTCTGTGTCGCTGCTGGGAACAGTAGTACACCGCTCACCCACCATCTCATCTGTATTACATTTATGACTGCATGCCGACAAAAAGCAAATTGCTATCCGCACGCTTCTTGTCCGCATGCAAGGCCTGGGTTGTTGTGTCTCAAAGCGTGGCCTTCTCCTCCTGTGCCGCCCTCCTCCTGTTCCATCACGTGTGCTGCTGCTGGGTTAGCGTTACCGGTCCCTTTTCCTGGAACCTCTCATCTGTATTACATTTATGACTGCATGCTGACAAAAAGCAAATTGCTATCCGCACGCTTCTTGTCCTCATGCAAGGCCTGGGTTGTTGTGTCTCAAAGCGTGGCCTTCTCCTCCTGCGCCGCCCTCCTCCTGTTCCATCACGTGTGCTGCTGCTGGGTTAGCATTACCGGTCCCTTTTCCTGGAACCTCTCATCTGTATTACATTTATGACTGCATGCCGACAAAAAGCATGTTACCTGTGCAAAGAAAACAGACATTTCCCGCATTTAAAAGACAGTTTTCCCTTTGAAACTTTAAAATCGATTTTCTCAAAAACTATAAGCTCTTTTTGCTAATTTTTTTCCTCTTGTACCCACTCCCAAAGTGCACATACCCTGTAAATTTGGGGTATGTAGCATGTAAGGAGGCTTTACAAAGCACGAAAGTTCGGGTCCCCATTGACTTCCATTATGTTCGGAGTTCGGCTCGAACACCCGAACATCGCGGCCATGTTCGGCCTGTTCGGCCCGAACCCGAACATCTAGATGTTCGCTCAACACTAGTGACAGGGACCCCGATAGTGAGTGACAGGGAGCCTCTTTAGGTAGTGAGTGAGTGCCAGGGAGCCCCTTTAAGTAGTGAGTGAGTGCCAGGGAGCCCCTTTAGGCAGTGAGTGAGTGCCAGGGAGCCCCTTCAGGCAGTGAGTGAGTGCCAGGGAGCCCCTTCAGGCAGTGAGTGAGTGCCAGGGAGCCTCTTTAGGCAGTGAGTGAGTGACAGGGAGGCCCTTTAGGTAGTGAGTGATTGGTCGCCGCCTGATCGAGGTCTGAGTGACGCGGCAGCTGGAGGTGAGCGGCGGCCGGGCGGCCTGGGTGCAATGCACCCGCCCAGGCGCGGCCCTGCGGAGATCCGTGGCACCCCAGGAGAGTTTGGGGGCACGTGCCCCCCCAAAATAGGGCTAGCGCCGCCCCTGGGCCCATATGCAATTCACTTTTTCACCTGACTTTTCTCCCAGGAGATACTTTTTTGTCTTTGATTTAGAATAACTTTTTAGCACTTTGCATTGGAAAAAGTACAAAAAAGTAGGTGAAAAAGTACTATCAAAATTATTTTGAGTATTTTTTTGCTTCCTGGTGGTTTAAAAGACATTTTATTACAAATTTGAAAATTTCACCTAGGAGAAAACTCAGGTGGAAAAGTTAATTGCATATGGGCCTGTGTAGTTAGTGTCTGAAAGCCTGGTACACACATCTAATCTTGATTGGCCACTTTTTCCACTTCCCTGTAGAATAAGATCTAACAGATTTTGAATACTTTGAACAGATTGTGCAGTATGTAGGTAGCTCTCATACTACATAGAAGTGGTAAAATTGGCCACTTGGATGTGAGTATGTACCTTAAGAAATACCTGTGTAGGGATCGGTTGAAAAGGGCGCCCGAGCTGCCTGTATGAAAAGGGCGCCGCCATAGACATCAATGTTATTTCTGGAAATATGGGCTACAAGGTGTAGAAAAGGGCGCCCGAGTTTTGATATAGGCTACAAGTGGGCTCCCCTTTGTAGCCCATATTTTTTTCGGCTACAGTAAGGTGCCCCTCTGTAGCCCATATTATTGACCTTTTTTTTGTAGCCGAAGTTTTTATATGGGCTACAAGCACTGTAAGCCGAATTATTTCATTCCCCCACTATCCATGGCGGCCTGGAGCGGGAATAGTAATTAACACATCCCGGAGTTTTTTTCTAGCCGAAGTTTGTATATGGGCTACAAGCGCTGGAAGCCGAATTATTTCATTCCCCCACTATCCATGGCGGCCTGGAGGGGGAATAGTAATTAACACATCCCGGAGTTTTTTTGTAGCCGAAGTTTTTATATGGGCTACACCAAGTCTCTTTTTTGTAGCCGAAGTTTATATGGGCTACACCAGGCGCCTTTTTTGTAGCCGAAGTTGGTATATATGTTACGGCCAGAACCCGAAGTTTGGCCACTTCTAGTTCTGGCCGGCCACTTCGGGTTCTGGCCGGCCAATTTGCGAAGTGGCCGCTGCGCTGCGGGGCAATGTTAGAAATGGATTGTTTACTCTGATATTAATGTATCTTCTGGCTGCAGCGCAGCGGCCAAACGTATTAATTTGTTGCAATTAAGCCGGCGGCAATGTAACAATTCAAGCCGCCGGCTTTTTATCTGCCTCTCTCTTCTTCTCCCCCCCCCGCCTCTCTCTCCTCCTTCCCCCCGCCTCTCTCGCTCTCCTATGGGCAGCCGGCGGGGACACGAGTGTCCCCCCGGAGTCGTTCTTCGTCGCGGCAGGGAAGCCTGCCGTTCTTGCAGAGCGGGTGCTGGCAGAAGCAATGTCTGCAGCCTCCCCGCTCTGCTGCCCCTGCTGCGACGAACGACTCTGGGGGACTCGCGTGTCCCCCGCCGGCTGGCCATAAGAGGAGAGAGAGAGAGGCAGATAAAAAGCCGGCGGCTTGAATTGTTACATTGCCGCCGGCTTAATTGCAACAAATTAACTAAGTGGTTATACGTTTGGCCGCTGCGGCCAGAAGATACATTAATATCAGAGTAAACAATCCATTTCTAACATTGGCCGCAGCGCAGCGGCCACTTCGCAAATTGGCCGGCCAAAACCCGAAGTGCCTGGCCAGAACTAGAAGTGGCCAAACTTCGGGTTCTGGCCGTAACATATATATGGGCTCCACCAGGCGCCCTTTTTTACCGGCGCCCTTTTCATGTAGACCCCCTGTGTACCCTAATAAATACCTGTTACACAGACCACTTAACAGGCCTTATTCATATTCGCAAATGCTGCATCTTTTGCAGGAAGACCACTTACTAATACTGCTAAAATAGACTTTTCTACACCCCTTACCCCACTCATTAGAACTTGATTGCTTGATAAGGCTTGAAAAAGACCCTCCCTCAATCACTGCTTAATTTTATATTGGTACTCCCCAGAATCCCTCTGACAGAGAGAGGTGCTCCCCATTCACCCATCTTCCCAAACACTTACTGTATATATGGGTTTACATGTTCTCACCCTCACCAGCCCTTATGATGGCTTACTTGTCTCACACAGTGGATAATAGATGATGCCTGTAGGGGCCAGCAACTCATTCTGATCTCCGTGCTGACAGCAGGAGCTGAGAGGACAGTTGAGCTGTATAGGGTGGTGCATGTCTGGTGTGCAATTTTTCCCAGCCATAGTCACATTGATTCAAATGTGCCCCCATAACCTCTCCTCACTAACGTACACAATTCTGGTACCTCTCTGGCCTTTGCCTCAGCCCGGTCCTACAGAGGAGAATCAGAAATATAAATGGAGGAATTTTTTTAAATTCAGAGCTACTTTTTTAAGTAAAGAATGTAAACGCATCTAATTAGCCATGTGTACTATAATGTCTGACTTGTTCTTACCATTATAACACATAGTGAAAGGGAAATACTTGAATCAAAAGGAAATGCTTTTCCCATGTTAAAAGCGTTAAGTGGTTACAGAAACAGCCAGAACACAGAGCACTAACTTTTTTCTGTGCATTTTTAAAAACAGACACACACTATAGCAACTTGTCTGTTGAAATTACTAACTGATTAAATAACATTATTTAAAGTGTTACCTATACCAGTGTACACAACTTATAATCACGCGGCATGGAATATAGTGTGTGGGCTGCTGGTGTTGGTCCCAGTTACATAGTTAGCCAGGCTGAAAAAAACACATGCTCATCAAGTTCCACTGCTCACAATCTCCAACACTACTGGCCAATAGAAGACAAATCCAGGTTGGAGATCATGGCTTTATGGGGAAATGTTAGCTGAACTAAGTGTAAGTGTTGTACACTTAAAGTGGATCCGAGATGAACTTTTACTCATTGCATAATTGTGTTCCTTTCCTATTGTTTATAGGGCATTCCTCAAGCCTAAAATACTTTTTTGTTTTTGTTTTAATACTCTAATTCCCTATAAACTAAACAAACCACGCCCACAGGTTTTCAGAGAGCCAAGGCACTTTCAGACAGTAGCAAGGGCTCATGGGAGCTCAGTCTGGGCAGGAGGAGGGGGAGGTATTACTAGCCAGAGATTTCAGAGGCAGAGGGGAGGAGGAGGGGGGATTAGGTTTTTTGCTCAAGATGCAGATAAGCCTGCCTCTGTGTAATGTTTACAAACAACATGGCTGTTGTCATTGTATCACAGGAAGAAATTATCATTTTCTATTAAAGCTGTTAGCAGCTAGATTTGCTGTGTAAACTATCTAAACTTTAGATAAGATATATGTAATGTATGGGTGTCAGCACACAGAGAGAATCTGATTATTGGAGATCTGCAGTATCGCCAATAATACAGATGTCACCTGATTATTGATGATCTGCAGACTCACCAATAATACAAGTGCGACTAACCTCTGGACACCTAACACAGTGAAATAAACAATAGCAACAGTAATAATATCGCAAGATCGTGGAAAAGTCCACCACTCGGCGATTCCTCAGAGGTGTGGTTACCTCTGAATGGGAACCCCGTGTGTGAGATCCTCAGTCCAGGCAAAGAGAGGAATCTCGTCCTCTAGCAGTAATCGTCTGCTAGGGCAGGCGTCTTGGAGAGGCAAGCCTCAGAGATAGCCCTACAGTGGGAGACGTTCCACTGAAGGGAGAAAGGTCAGGCGAGCAAAGGTTCGGAAACAGAGAAGGCGGCAACAGTACAGAAACAGAAGGCTGATTCAGAGTCGTTTAAACAGGCAGAGTCGGCAACTTGAATCAGATAGGCAGAAGTACAAGAGCGTTTAGAGTAAAGAGTAGTCAGGGATAGCCAGAGTCAAAACACAGGTAAATATACAATACAATACTAATCTAAGGTGTGACGTCCTTGGTGACAACACCTGGGAAACTGAGCTAAGGTCTGAGCGCTAACACTATGTCTATCACGACAGCAGACAATGAGCAAATGACATCTGTGGGCTTAAATGCAGAAGCCCTGTTCCACCAGCCCGCCCAGGGGGCTGGAACTGAAGTCAGCATGTGATTGGCTGGCTGAGGTCAGCTGATCGCCCGATCAGCTGACCCGTCTTCTCAAACAATAAATATCCTGCTGCCTCGCGTGCGTGCGCTAGTGTTGGGCGAACAGTGTTCGCCACTGTTCGGGTTCTGCAGAACATCACCCTGTTCGGGTGATGTTCGAGTTCGGCCGAACACCTGACGGTGCTCGGCCAAACCGTTCGGCCATATGGCCGAACTAAGAGCGCATGGCCGAACGTTCCCCGAACGTTCGGCTAGCGCTGTGATTGGCCGAACGGGTCACGTGGTTCGGACCCGAACGCGCTCTGATTGGCCGAACTGTCACGTGGTTCGGGTAAATAAATACCCGAACCACGTCATATCTCCGCCATTTGTCTGTGGGTTTAGCTTTGGGTAGGCAGGCAGGGTAGTTCGCGCTCCAGCCACGCTAGCCAGGGTCCCCCCCAGTCATTGTGTGTCGCTGCTGGGAATAGTAGTACACCGCTCGCTCAGCATTCTGTTTACTGCCACTCTGTGTACCTCGCTCAGCCACACTATATAGCATTCTGTTTACTGCCACTCTGTGTCTGCTGGGAATAGTAGTACACCGCTTGCACAGCCACACTATATAGCATTCTGTTTACTGCCACTCTGTGTACCTCGCTCAGCCACACTATATAGCATTCTGTTTACTGCCACTCTGTGTCTGCTGGGAATAGTGGTACACCGCTCGCTCAGCCACACTATATAGCATTCTGTTCACTGTTCTGTGTCTGCTTGGAATAGTGGTACACCGCTCGTTCAGCCACACTATATAGCATTCTGTGTACTGTTCTGTGTCTGCTGGGAACAGTAGTACACCGCTCGTTCAGCCACACTATATAGCATTCTGTGTACTGTTCTGTGTCTGCTGGGAACAGTAGTACACCGCTCGCTCAGCCACACTATATAGCATTCTGTTCACTGTTCTGTGTCTGCTGGGAATAGTGGTACACCGCTCGCTCAGCCACACTATATAGCATTCTGTTCACTGTTCTGTGTCTGCTGGGAATAGTGGTACACCGCTCGCTCAGCCACACTATATAGCATTCTGTTTACTGTTCTGTGTCTGCTGGGAATAGTGGTACACCGCTCGCTCATCCACACTATATAGCATTCTGTTCACTGTTCTGTGTCTGCTGGGAATAGTGGTACACCGCTCGCTCAGCCACACTATATAGCATTCTGTTCACTGTTCTGTGTCTGCTGGGAATAGTGGTACACCGCTCGCTCAGCCACACTATATAGCATTCTGTTTACTGCCACTCTGTGTACCTCGCTCAGCCACACTATATAGCATTCTGTTTACTGCCACTCTGTGTCTGCTGGGAATAGTGGTACACCGCTCGCTCAGCCACACTATATAGCATTCTGTTCACTGTTCTGTGTCTGCTTGGAATAGTGGTACACCGCTCGCTCAGCCACACTATATAGCATTCTGTTTACTGTTCTGTGTCTGCTGGGAATAGTGGTACACCGCTCGCTCAGCCACACTATATAGCATTCTGTTCACTGTTCTGTGTCTGCTGGGAATAGTGGTACACCGCTCGCTCAGCCACACTATATAGCATTCTGTTTACTGTTCTGTGTCTGCTGGGAACAGTAGTACACCGCTCGCTCAGCCAGAGTATATAGCATTGTGTTTACTGCCACTCTGTGTACACCGCTCAGCCAGACTATATACCATTGTTTACTGACACTCTGTGTACACCACTCAGCCACACTATATACCATTGTTTACTGACACTCTGTGTACACCGCTCAGCCAGACTATATACCATTGTTTACTGCCACTCTGATTCTGCTGGGAACAGTAGTACACCGCTCGCTCAGCCAGACTATATACCATTGTTTACTGACACTCTGTGTACACCGCTCAGCCAGACTATATACCATTGTTTACTGACACTATATAGCAGACTATATAGCATTGTGTGTACACCGCTCAGCCAGACTATATACCATTGTTTACTGACACTCTGTGTACACCGCTCAGCCAGACTATATACCATTGTTTACTGCCACTCTGATTCTGCTGGGAACAGTAGTACACCGCTCGCTCAGCCAGACTATATACCATTGTTTACTGACACTCTATGTACACCGCTCAGCCAGACTATATACCATTGTTTACTGCCACTCTGATTCTGCTGGGAACAGTAGTACACCGCTCGCTCAGCCAGACTATATACCATTGTTTACTGACACTCTATGTACACCGCTCAGCCAGACTATATACCATTGTTTACTGCCACTCTGATTCTGCTGGGAACAGTAGTACACCGCTCGCTCAGCCAGACTATATAGCATTGTGTTTACTGCCACTCTGTGTACACCGCTCAGCCACACTATATAGCATTGCGTACTCTGCCAGTCAGTGTGTATATTGCTGGGATCAGTAATACTCCACTCACCGTCAACCACTATATGAGCTCAACATGAGTTCCCCAGAGACCTCCGCTGTGAGCAGCACTCCCAACAACAGCAACAGCCAACGCCCCACGCAAGCTATAACATCCACCCCAGCAGCCAGTGGTCAGCAGCAGCCCTCCCCGGAGGAGAACGTTGTGTCCATCAGTCCGTCGCCAGAGCGATTAATGAGGGCTGCCATTGAGGAGATGATGGGGCCTGATGTGGAGGAGGAGGTCTGGCTCAGGCCAGCATCCCAAGTTAATGTTGAGGACGATGAGGGGTCTGTGTCTGGGGATGTTGGGGTGGCAGAGGTGGTGGGTGGGTCAGACTCAGGAGAAGAGTTGTATGATGAGGATGATGATCGGGACCATCTGTATGTGCCTCAGAGTCCGACCCCGGAAAACATGTTGTATCGTGTGTTTAGGTACTAAAATCTGCGTTCCCTCCCAGTAGTGTTGGGCGAACAGTGTTTGCCACTGTTCGGGTTCTGCAGAACATCACCCTGTTCGGGGTGACTATATAGCAGACTATATAGCATTGTGTTTAATGCCACTCTGTGTACACGGCTCAGCCACACTATATAGCATTGTGTTTACTTCCACTCTGTGTCTGCTGGGAACAGTAGTACACCGCTCACCCGCCACTGTATAGCATTGTGCTCTGTGTCACTGCTGACAATAGTGGTACACCGCTCACCCACCACTGTATAGCATTTCTGTACTGCCACTGTACTGCTGCCAGTCAGCGTGTACTTTAAGGATAAGTGAAATGAGGAAGAAATCCGGTGAAAGAGGGAGGGGCAAGGGAAGAGGTGTTTCCCCTGACGGTTCACGTACAGGCCACAGGGGAGCACCCAAGAAAACCCACTCAATACTGCCCATGTTGTCCAGGACAACAACCCTCACAGATCCAAAAGAACAGGACCAGATAATTACTTGGATGACCTCTCAAGCGTCCAGCAGTGGGTTAAGCAGCACCAGCACATCACGCACGAGGTCCGAGTCCTCAGCCAGTTAAAGTCTGGGCTTTCTTTGAAGACTGCACTGAGGATGTTACCATGGCGATTTGCAAGGTGTGCAAGACCCGCCTGAGCAGGGGGAAAAGTATTAACAACCTCTCCACCACCAGCATGAGCCGCCACATTCTATCCAAACATCCCACTCTGTGGGCAAACGCGGCAGGACAGGGTACCACCAGCAACACTGCCTCCCTTGGGTTCACCAGACTCACCACCAGACCCGCCTCAGCAGCAGCAGTAGCCCAGCCATTGCGTGGTTCACAACATTCACAAACATCAGACGATGCTGACACTGTCACTTTCCGGACTAGTGCTCTTGAGGTCTCCCAGTGTTCATCAAACACAACAACCAACAGCCCTTCGGTGTGCAGCGCTACGGTTGAGTTGTCTGTTTCTGAGATGTTTGAGCACAAGAGGAAATTGCCAGCAAATGACCCCCGGGCCGTGGCAGTAACAGCCAGCCAGCATAGCCAAGCTTCTGGCCTGCGAAATGCTGCCATATCGAGTGGTGGAGACAAACAGCTTCAAGGGCATGATGTCAGTGGCCATCCCACGTTACGTGGTTCCCAGCCGCTACCACTTTGCGCGCTCTGCAGTGCCTGAGTTGCATGAGCACGTGGTCAGCTAAATAACCCGAAGCTTGAAGAATGCCGTTGCCTGCAAGGTTCACCTCACCACTGACACCTGGACGAGTGCGTTCGGCCAGGGTCGATACATCTCCCTTACCGCGCACTGGGTGAACCTTGTGGAGCCTGGCAGCGATTCCTCACCTGCTACGGCGCGGGTGTTGCCCACGCCGCAAACAGCTGGATAACAACAGCAGCACCTACCTCTCTGACTCCTTCTCCTCCAACGCATCTCAAAGCTGTACCTCATCCGGAAATGCTAACCCAGCACCAGCAGCAGTAGGATCGTGGAAGCAGTGCAGCACAGCTGTTGGCATGCGTCAGCAAGCGTTGCTGAAGCTGATCTGCCTTGGGGATAAGCAGCACACAGGGGAGGAAATTTGGAGGGGAATAAAGGAACAGACGGATTTGTGGCTGGCACCGCTGGACCTGAAACCGGGCATGAAGCTAGACACCTGGCACGAACTGGCAATGTACGCAATAGAGGTGCTGGCTTGCCCGGCAGCCAGCGTTATGTCGGAACGCTGTTTCAGTGCTGCCGGAGGCATCATCACAGATCGGCGTATCCGCCTCTCCACAGAAAATGCAGACCGTCTGACTCAAATTAAAATGAATCAATCCTGGATTGGAAACGACTACGCAACACTCCTGGACCCCAACCAAGTAACATGACCGATGAACATCTGGGATGGTTTAGCGTTTCCGGTCCCTGTTTATTGAACCTCTCATCTGTATTACATTTATGACTGCATGGCGGCAAAAAGCATTGCTGCTATATCCGCACGCTTTTTGTCCTCATGCAAGGCCTGGGTTGTTGTGTCTCACAAAGCGTGGCCTTCTCCTCCTGCGCCTCCTCCTGTTCCATCACGTGTGCTGCTGCTGCTGCTGGGTTACCGTTGCCGCGTGGTCCCTGTTTATTGAACCTCTTATCTTTATTACATTTATGACTACATGGCGGTACAAAGCATGCTATCCGCACGCTTTTTGTCCTCATGCAAGGCCTGGGTTGTTGTGTCTCACAAAGCGTGGCCTTCTCCTCCTGCGCCTCCTCCTGTTCCATCACGTGTGCTGCTGCTGCTGCTGCTGGGTTACCGTTGCCGCGTGGTCCCTGTTTATTGAACCTCTTATCTTTATTACATTTATGACTACATGGCGGTACAAAGCATGCTATCCGCACGCTTTTTGTCCTCATGCAAGGCCTGGGTTGTTGTGTCTCACAAAGCGTGGCCTTCTCCTCCTGCGCCTCCTCCTGTTCCATCACGTGTGCTGCTGCTGCTGCTGCTGCTGCTGGGTTACCGTTGCCGCGTGGTCCCTGTTTATTGAACCTCTTATCTTTATTACATTTATGACTACATGGCGGTACAAAGCATGCTATCCGCACGCTTTTTGTCCTCATGCAAGGCCTGGGTTGTTGTGTCTCACAAAGCGTGGCCTTCTCCTCCTGCGCCTCCTCCTGTTCCATCACGTGTGCTGCTGCTGCTGCTGCTGCTGCTGGGTTACCGTTGCCGCGTGGTCCCTGTTTATTGAACCTCTTATCTTTATTACATTTATGACTACATGGCGGTACAAAGCATGCTATCCGCACGCTTTTTGTCCTCATGCAAGGCCTGGGTTGTTGTGTCTCACAAAGCGTGGCCTTCTCCTCCTGCGCCTCCTCCTGTTCCATCACGTGTGCTGCTGCTGCTGCTGGGTTACCGTTGCCGCGTGGTCACTGTTTATTGAACCTCTTATCTTTATTACATTTATGACTACATGGCGGTACAAAGCATGCTATCCGCACGCTTTTTGTCCTCATGCAAGGCCTGGGTTGTTGTGTCTCACAAAGCGTGGCCTTCTCCTCCTGCGCCTCCTCCTGTTCCATCACGTGTGCTGCTGCTGCTGCTGCTGCTGGGTTAGCGTTGCCGCGTGGTCCCTGTTTATTGAACCTCTTATCTTTATTACATTTATGACTACATGGCGGTACAAAGCATGCTATCCGCACGCTTTTTGTCCTCATGCAAGGCCTGGGTTGTTGTGTCTCACAAAGCGTGGCCTTCTCCTCCTGCGCCTCCTCCTGTTCCATCACGTGTGCTGCTGCTGGGTTAGCGTTGCCGCGTGGTCCCTGTTTATTGAACCACTTATCTTTATTACATTTATGACTGCATGGTGGTACAAAGCATGCTATCCGCACGCTTCTTGTCCTCATGCAAGGCCTGGGTTGTTGTGTCTCAAAGCGTGGCCTTCTCCTCCTGCGCCACCCTCCTCCTGTTCCATCACGTGTGCTGCTGCTGGGTTAGCATTACCGGTCCCTTTTCCTGGAACCTCTTATATGTATTACATTTATGACTGCATGCCGACAAAAAGCATGTTACCTGTGCAAAGAAAACAGACATTTCCCGCATTTAAAAGACAGTTTTCCCTTTGAAACTTTAAAATCGATTTTCTCAAAAACTATAAGCTCTTTTTGCTAAATTTTTTTTCCCTCTTGTACCCACTCCCAAGGTGCACATACCCTGTAAATTTGGGGTATGTAGCATATAAGGAGGCTTTACAAAGCACAAAAGTTCGGGTCCCCATTGACTTCCATTATGTTCGGAGTTCGGGTCGAACACCCGAACATCGCGGCCATGTTCGGCCTGTTCGGCCCGAACCCGAACATCTAGATGTTCGCCCAACACTAGCGTGCGCATGACCCTCTGCCTCTGAACATCAGAGAGGCCAGGTTCCCGGTCAGCGCACACCCACGCGCCGAAGTCCGCCGGCTGGGTAGCGGGACCCGCCACCATACTATCAGCCACGGCGGTGACTGCTCTGCTCTGCGCCGGCGGCTCCGTATGGGAGTCGGAAACCGCCGGCTGGGAAGCGGAGGCCGCCGCCATGCTGCCCTGCGCGGCAGCGGCTCCGCTATTCCTCACAGTACCCCCCCCTTGAGGAGTGGACTCCGGACACTTCCCACCCGGCTCCTCAGGATGTAACTGATGGAACCTCTTCTTTAATTTCTCAGCATGCATGCGACTCTGTGGTACCCAAGATCTGTCCTCCACCCCATAACCCTTCCAATGGACCAGATACTGTACGGAATTCCGTACTAGCCGGGAATCCACTGGGGGGGGGGGGGGGGGGAGAGGAATCCACATACACTGCTGGCTTCAACAAGGAAACATGGAATGATCTCCCACCTCTCATGCTGGCTGGGAGATCAATCATATATGAGACCTCATTGATCTTTTTGGCCACCGGATAAGGCCCTATGAATTTGGGCCCCAACTTGGTGGGCGGTTGTCTGAGTGCCAAATGTCTTGTTGACACCCACACCATGTCTCCAGGAGAAAAGTGCCACTCAACAGACCGTCTCTTGTCGGCCTGTTTCTTTTGATTCTGGAAGGCTACTCCCAAATATTCTTTTACTTGTCCCCAAAGTTTTTTCAAAACCTTCTGCCAATCTTCCAGGGCTGGGAAGGGAGAAGAACACACCGGCAATAGGGAAAATTTAGGAGACCTTCCTGACACAACCTGAAAAGGGGACAAACCTGTTGAAGCGCCTTTCAGGTTGTTGTGTGCAAACTCCGCAAAGGGCAAAAACTTAACCCATTCCGTTTGCGCATCTGCCACATAGCATCTAAGGAACTGTTCCAGTGCCTGATTAACCCTTTCGGTCTGCCCGTTGGTCTGTGGGTGATACCCAGATGAAAAGGACAGGTTCATACCCAAACTACGGCAAAAGGCCCTCCAAAACTTTGATATAAATTGGACTCCTCTATCAGATACCACATCATCCGGAATCCCATGTAACCGGAAGATGTGCTGTATGAAGAGATCGGCTAACCCTTGAGCTGATGGGAATCCTTTAAGAGGAACAAAATGGGCCATCTTGCTGAACCTGTCCACGATCACCCATATCACAGTCATACCCTCCGACACGGGAAGCTTGCCAATGAAGTCCATGGACAGATGGGTCCATGGTTCACTTGGAACTGGTAAGGACTGTAAGGTACCCACTGGAGCCTGGCGAGATGGTTTGCTCCTGGCACACACCACACACTCTCTGACAAATTCCTTGCAATCAGAGGCCAATAAAGGCCACCAAACACATCTCGTGAGTAGATCTAGAGTGCGGGTGACCCCCGGTGACCTGCGTTCTTATGGGCATGGAACAGCTGCATGATTTGCAAACCGAATGGAAGTGGAACAAAGAGGACCCCCTCAGGTTTCCCTTCTGGGGTATCTAGCTGATGAGGCGCTAATGTGACTGCCCAATCCTCCCAGGTTTCAGTGGCTGCCAGCACCACCTTGTGTGGTAAAATGCTTTCGGGAAGTGCGGGCTGAGCTGTCTCGGGTTCAAAACATCTGGAGAGAGCGTCTGCTTTAACGTTCTTGGAACCTGGAGTGTACGTGATAACAAATCTAAAACGTGAGAAAAATAGAGACCAGCGGGCCTGACGAGGAGTGAACCTCTTGGCCCCCTCAATATACTCCAGGTTCTTATGGTCAGTATATACAGTAATGGTGTGTTCTGCACCTTCCAGCCAATGGCGCCATTCCTGGAAGGCTAGCTTGATTGCCAAGAGTTCTCTGTTACCCACATTGTAGTTTCTCTCAGCAGGAGAAAACCTGTGTGAGAAATATGCACAAGGATGTATCTTGCCCCGTCTTCTCAAACAATAAATATCCTGCTGCCTCGCGCGTGTGCGCATGACCCTCTGCCTCTGAACATCAGAGAGGCCAGGTTCCCGGTCAGTGCACGCCCGTGCGCCGAAGTCCGCCGGCTGGGTAGCGGGACCCGCCACCATAGTATCAGCCACGGCGGTGACTGCCCTGCTCTGCGCCAGCGGCTCCGTATGGGAGTCGGAAACCGCCGGCTGGGAAGCGGAGGTCGCCGCCATGCTGCCCTGCGTGGCGGCGGCTCCGCTATTTCTCACAATATATAGACAAGTTACTTGTTATAGTTAGTTTTTCATCTCTGATCCACTTTAATAGTGTGAGTGTGTGTGTTTTGTATTTGGAAGGGTTATTGAAAAGAGCTTTTACTTAAAGTGCAATTGAACAGGCTCCATGGCTCCACCCTCAGACCCCAGTTTTCTTTTAAGTAAATTGGTGAGCAAAAAGAAAGCAAGAGTTAAGCTAAGTAAACACATATGTTAATTGTCATCCATCGACGATTGGGAAATGATCGCTCGGAAACCACTGCTGTACAGATGCATCACGTTATCAGCGTTGAGTGACTTTTATCTAATGTGTGACTGTACCTCAATGCTTGCTAGGACCCTCTTCTTCTTCTTCACAGCCATGCTCTCATCCATATACAACCATGGCCACACTGCGCAGGTGCACTGATGGCCCATTCCTGCGCGGCAGCACAGAGCTATATTTGTACAGAGGAAAAAGCTGTACGAGAAGCCTCATGCTACTACAGAGGTGTGAGCAGTCATTGCACCTTCACAGGCATGGCCTTGTACAGGGCCAGAATTATGGCCACATGAAAATATTTTCCCTTGTCCAATATGTTTGGAGTGTCCAAGTGCTGGATCTGTGGGGGCAAGGAGGCCAATCACAAGACTAGGACGTAATGCAGAAGTTTAGTGCAGTTGCCAATCAGAAAGGTGGATTACGCATAATAGCGTGCATCCTCAAAAACTAGCGGATGGCGAAAATATTGACATAAATAACAAAAAAAAAAATGTTTTTGCAAATATCAGAAAGGCACTTCTCATAATTCGGAAATTCAGTCAGAATTGGAAATCGCAATATCCGACCATCTCTACAGGAACACCTGTGACACTGCGTGAAAATCATGGTGATATCCTGAGCACATTAATCTCCTCACCCTGCTCACTTGCCAGAAGCCAGTCCCTAACATGCTGCACATGATCCCTTCTCTCACTCCATAGCAACAGAGACTAGGCTGGGGACGAGTCTGTACAACCTCGAACTGTACGGATTTCTATGCAAAAACTATCCAGAGGCTAGTATCCAATTATTATTATTCTACTTTAGGCACCCTTTACTCATTGACTTTCTGTTCTGTGTTTTGATATTTCGTATTAAATTGTTTGAGTGGCTAAAGCAGTTTGTAAAAAGGGCTAGGATTACCTGAAACTGCAATCTGTCGCAAGCTGCCTAATCTCTTATGAATCAAGAGCTGACCCATTTTTTTGCTTGATATTGTACCCCAAGAGACACTGGGGTTAGTGTCTAGGCATGCCATCCCTTTTTACATGGGTGCTCACTATTACCTTTTGCATGAATTTGTTTCAGGCTTTAAATCTCTGAGAAAACCAATGACTTGAAGTAAAAGTCAAAGTGAGGGTCTCACATACTGGGAAATAGCTGTGTATGATTGATGTCATATAACCAGTGCATTACTTACTGGATAATGAAACACTTAGGGGTTATGATGGCTTGACATATGCAGGCGATAATGACTTTTATTCACTTTTTAATTTACTTTTTCTTCTATTTAGTGTCTGTACTCAACCCCAACTGCCACTTTGAAGCTTCCCACGAATTCACCAATAATGGATCCTATTCAGTGAGGTACACGCGTCAGGGATGTCCCCTGTCACCAGCGCTGTTTGCGTTAGCCATGGAACCTTTATCGGAATTGATACGTAACTCCTCTGATATTCAGAGATTTGAGCTAGCGGGGCATGAGTATAAAGCAAATATATTCACTGATGATTTGTTTTTGACTATCAACTCCCCAGTCCTCACATACTTTGTTACCGAACCTTCTCGCTCATGTCAAGCTCGTTGGACAGGCCTATGACTTAATATTAATAAAACAGAGGTCCTCTGTACTAACCTCCAATTGTCTGCAGCTTCTTCACTGGGAGTTACACTTCAAACAAAATACCTCACATATTTTGGCATAAAAGTCTCTGCTCAACCATCAGAATTAAATGATCTAAACATTAAACCTATGATTAATAGACTTAAGGATGACTTGTCCAAGTTGTGTTCCCCTTCTATTTCTTGGATGTGGCGAATGCATGCTGTGTGGATGAAGCTTCTCCCATGCCACCTTTACCTATTTTGCTCCCTCCCTATATCTGTTATACAGGCCTCACTGGCAGAGTTACAAACCCATGCCTTTAAATTTGTCAGGTGCAACAAGAGATGTAGGATAAGTAGAAGAATTATGTGCTGGAATAGATCAAGAGGTGGGTTGGGGGTCCCAGATCTTTATAACTATCACAGGGCGGCCCAACTAGCCCAACTAGCACAACTTTACTCTGAGCATAATGCCCCATTATGGACCCAAATTGAAAATGATCTTTTAGCTCCTACGTCCCTTCTAGCCCTTATGTGGTCATCCAAAACACTTCCTACTAAACTTAAGGGGAACTCTCATCTTTCGGCCCACTCCCTATTGCTCTGGAATAAACTTAAACTTAAGAGGGCCAAGCAATTAAAGTCAAATCTTTCGCAATTAACTTCCATATTTGGGAACCCAGACTTCTCTCCAGGATTGGAATGGAACTCCTTTTGCTAGTGGGGGCATGAAAACAGCACAGGGGCTCCTCAAACTCAAACATTTTCTAATAGACGACAAATATCCTACTTGGGCACAGTTGAAGGAAAAGACCCTTTTTTCCAGCATCTGAGAGTTTTGCTGCTATGCAGTTGTATCACTTCCTGTGGTCACTTCCTTGCCCTATAGTAAGGGCTTTACCAAGGACATATTTCGAACAGTGATGTCTCCATAGACCTCTTGAATGAGGCGTGTGTCACAGACCGCTAGGCCGGTCTGCGGATGGGGTAAATCGATCAGCGTCAGAAATCCTCTTACACGGTCATTTGTTCATCACGAAGGGTAACCCGCGTTCGCAATTTGATGAACTGACTCGCGAAGGGAGCGTTCTGATACCAACCGAATCACTCCACACACATATACAATTCAAAGATCTGCCACCAAGCGAGTTACACAGCCCGCTACTGTAATTATACTAGGACTTGGAGAACACTTTAGTAACCCCTAGCAATATGCAGGAACCTGGGTCAGATCGTTATATCTGGGCCGGGTTCTCGCATACGGGTTGTAGAGGTGTATACTTCTATTAAACACAGGGTAGCGAGTTCAGGAGAATAGGTACGATTGTGTATGTTCAGCAACAGGTCATAACCGCTAAACGATTTTTAAACGTTTAATAACACAAATGCATTACATACAGTTATATACACCTATTAACATATAAAACACAGAGCTTAAAAATAAAAAGGAATAAAATCAGAAAGTTCTTACTTAGTTAGCTGAGCAGTCCATTTGAAGGATGAAGAAAATAGTCCAGTTTAAAGTAGGCATTCGGGTTAAAGTCTTTGTACACAACATGCGCCCGGTTCTCCTTGAGCACATGCCTAGACCTTCCTGGTAGATGGGAATTGAAGAACTGGGTGGAGTTCCTTGCAAACGCTTTTTACTGACCAGAGTTTTGGGGCGGTCACTACCTGGAAAGTAGGTGTGTTTGAGGCAGGGTTACCTCCTGAAAGTCAGGTTGCCACCCCCAGACTTGGAGCAAGGAATGTACCAATTATTAATAATTTGTGTAATTCCGCCCCAGATGGGTGCATCGCAAATGCGCGACCATATTCATAAGCAGCATGCGACTCTGTATTAAATGAGTCTATACACGCCTAGTCTGTCGAATTTGCTCTACGCAGGCCGGATAAAGTGGTTTCTATATGGATCCCTGATAGCTAGAAACGTGCACTTTAGGTGAACGATAGAACTGTTTCCTAGGTATCAGAAAATGTAATTTTGGTCTTGCTGTGCCAAACCTATTTTGAATTATTAATAAAGTAAATGTTCCCATTGTGTGAAGCTATGAGCTTGGAGGGAAATTTGAAGTTCAACCAGTTTGAGCTGGTTTTCCTTTTGGGGAAAGATGAGCTGTAGCCAAATGGCTTCTCCCCAGGGAAGCTAGCCACGTGTGACATTTTTTCCTGACACAGGATGTGGGGGGAAGGTTACTGTACTCAGTAAGAGAGAGGGAAATTGACATCTATTGTGCATTTACCCAAGACTGACAGGAACTGTGCACGACCATGCGAAAGTCGATGGCGATTTTGCGCACAACGTTTCGTAATGTCCGTCACATCTCCCCCCTACCAGTCGGACGCACAGAGTGGGTCTGCATGACCCGCTCTACGCGCCGCTTAGCTACTGAACGGGTTCTCGACTTCTTATCTGACTGCCCTTTAGACAACTCACCAGAAGCATAAGGCCTCATGGTCCGGTGTGTCCCAGTGTCCGATTTGCGGACGGTGCGATGCACACCCACAGGCTTACCTCTAAAGGCCTGGCTGGGTTTGCATAGCGCTTCCTGTAAGGGAGAGAGTCGTTGGCTGACATCCGGGTCACTTCCTGACTCTCGGGTGTCAGCCTGCGAATCTGGAAGCAGCGTGGCATACCCCTGCTCTAACTGACTACACCTTGGCACAACATTTTGGTCAGCACAACCTAGGTGGACATTAGAGCACATTTTAAAAAACGAATCAGCCTTCACCTGGGTGGCGAGGCTTGCCCCTTCTCCAGGAAGGATAGAGGGTGGACCTCTGGGCAGTTTTGCACTGGGTTGCTTCTGCAAGGGGAAGACATGCAAGGGTGAGACAGGGAAGGTGCGGCCTGTCTCCACCAGCTGTTTGTTAACAGCAGGCAATGGTGGAGCACTCTGGCTGTCATAGCAGGAGGGGAGGTCTAGGCCCCCAGCTGCCTGCTCTGACACCTGGCCTGCTTCCACTGCCAAGCACGGATATGACCCAGGCAACACAAGACTGTTACCTCTTAGGTTAGAGGCAATCACACTTAAACATAAATCATTTTTAGTAATAGGAGATTCAGCATGAAATCTATTAGCAAAATCTGGTACAACATTAACATCACCGTTACGTTCATTTTTCACATCATGTACACAGGTATCTGGAACAACAGTGACAGATTTAGAATCAGACAAACCGTGATTAGACAGCTGTCCATTAGAAACAGGTACCGCTTCCTTGCCTCCTTCCCTAGGAGGGCTAGGTACCATTACCCTTGCTGCCTCCCTCTGTCCCACCCCAAGCTTGTACAGTACCTGAGTGGGTCCAGACTGGCAATCCGGGGTGTTGATCACAGGTTCATAAAAGGATCGTAGGGTGCCAAGATCGGTGCCCAACAGCACAGGCACTGGGATGTCATCTGTCACCCCCACAACTTTTGACTGGCGGCCCCTTCCCCAATCGAGAACAACACGAGCTTTGGCGATGCGTGCGTGTGTGCCACCAACTCCCAAAAGTGTGACACGCTCATTAGGCAGGAAATTCTCCCTGGCTACAAGATAAGAGCGAACCAAGGTAAGCTCTGCGCCTGTGTCGCGGAAACCAACAGCGATCTGGTCGTTAACTTCCACGACTTGATGATTTCCGGAAAGTCGAGGATTTGCTGCTCCCATGACGAGGTAGGCGTGTGCAGTAGAGGATGCGCTAGCCACTTCTGCGCTAGGCTCTGGAGACGGCGTCCTCACGTCGGGGCAGGCAGACTTGAGGTGTCCTCGCTGTCCACAGTGGTAACACTTCGGAACATATGTGGCATCAGGCGGATGAGTAGCAAGTGCAGCATCCGGCCTCTGTGGCTGTGGGACCCGATTCCCACGGTTAGCAGGGGGAGGAGAGCTGGGTTGCATAGGTCTCCCCCCTCTCCAGCTCTGGGCTGGAGGTTTGCGGCTGTCCGGCACACGGGTGGCCACAAAAGTGTCTGCAAGTTCTGCTGCAGTTTTGGCGGAGTCCGGCTTCCGCTCCAAGACAAACTGCCGGACATCTGGAGTGCAGCAGTTCAGCAACTGCTCCTGCACGATGAGGTCCTCCAGACCTTGGTGAGAGTCTTTTTTGAGGCCCCGTGACCACTGCCTGAACACGGTCAGCAGGCGACTCTCCAGGTCTGTGTAAGAGTCGGTGTGGCCTTTCTGCAGGGAGCAAAACTTTTTGCGATAGACCTCTGGGGTCAACTGGTATTTGTCGATAATTGCAGCTTTTATCGCCTCATAGTCATTGTCTTTCTCAGCGGGTAAGTCCACAAACGCCTCAAGCGCTTTGTCCCGCAAGTTGGGTGTCAGATATCTCGCCCACTGCTCCTGGGGCAGATGATGCTGACGACAAGTCTTTTCAAAGGAGTGTAAATAAGTGTCCGGGTCGGTTCCCTTCTCCATTTCTGGGAATTTAAACTTTGGAGTCCCAAACGGGCCTGCTGTGGGCCGGGGTTCCGGAGCACTTTGCGAGGGATTTTGGCCTTGCGCTCGCAGGTTGGCCATTTCAAGGTCATGTCTGCGTGCGGCTGCTCTCTCCTCTCTTTCCGCTTCTCTCTCAGCAAGCCACCGACGCTCTGCCCGTTCCGCTTCTCGCTCTGAGGCTTCCATTTCCGCCTGGCGCTGGCGTTCTGCACGGTCAGCATTTTCTCTGACGATCTGCATGTACAGCTCAGGATTTGTCTCCAACAGCCTTTGTAATCCAGGTTGCATTCCAGCATCAGGAACACAGAACAGGTTGGCATGGGCGGGCTCCTGCCGGCCACCATGCTCCTCAGCAGTTACAGCGACCTGTTCAGACGCGGTACCGTTTTCCTCTGGGTCTGGAAGTGGGTTGCTTTGCTCCAACCGCTCACTTTCCTCTGCCCCAGTTACAGCACCGTCTGAACCAGGAGTGTGCTCTCCCAGCATCTGCTCCGGCTGGGTATTCAGTCGCAACAAGTCCTCGATCAATTGGGATTTCTTTTTTCTATACGTCATAATGCCTTTTTCCTCACACAAGTTTGCTAGGTCTGCCACTGACATTTTCTTGTATCTTGCTGCAGCCATTTTTGCCAAATAAAAGATAGGATAGCAAAAGAGATTGGGGGGGAACTCTGTGCTACACGTTTAGTCTATATAAATGGTAATGCACCGGTTATTGACCACAGATTTTTGATCTGTTCTGGCAGGTTAATCAAATAACGTTGCCGTTGATGTTCTGAACATACACAAATCCCAAAAAGCTGCCAAACAATGTCACAGACCGCTAGGCCGGTCTGCGGATGGGGTAAATCGATGAACTGACTCGCGAAGGGAGCGTTCTGATACCAACCGAATCACTCCACACACATATACAATTCAAAGATCTGCCACCAAGTGAGTTACACAGCCCGCTACTGTAATTATACTAGGACTTGGAGAACACTTTAGTAACCCCTAGCAATATGCAGGAACCTGGGTCAGATCGTTATATCTGGGCCGGGTTCTCGCATACGGGTTGTAGAGGTGTATACTTCTATTAAACACAGGGTAGCGAGTTCAGGAGAATAGGTACGATTGTGTATGTTCAGCAACAGGTCATAACCGCTAAACGATTTTTAAACGTTTAATAACACAAATGCATTACATACAGTTATATACACCTATTAACATATAAAACACAGAGCTTAAAAATAAAAAGGAATAAAATCAGAAAGTTCTTACTTAGTTAGCTGAGCAGTCCATTTGAAGGATGAAGAAAATAGTCCAGTTTAAAGTAGGCATTCAGGTTAAAGTCTTTGTACACAACATGCGCCCGGTTCTCCTTGAGCACATGCCTAGACCTTCCTGGTAGATGGGAATTGAAGAACTGGGTGGAGTTCCTTGCAAACGCTTTTTACTGACCAGAGTTTTGGGGCGGTCACTACCTGGAAAGTAGGTGTGTTTGAGGCAGGGTTACCTCCTGAAAGTCAGGTTGCCACCCCCAGACTTGGAGCAAGGAATGTACCAATTATTAATAATTTGTGTAATTCCGCCCCAGATGGGTGCATCGCAAATGCGCGACCATATTCATAAGCAGCATGCAACTCTGTATTAAATGAGTCTATACACGCCTAGTCTGTCGAATTTGCTCTATGCAGGCCGGATAAAGTGGTTTCTATATGGATCCCTGATAGCTAGAAACGTGCACTTTAGGTGAACGATAGAACTGTTTCCTAGGTATCAGAAAATGTAATTTTGGTCTTGCTGTGCCAAACCTATTTTGAATTATTAATAAAGTAAATGTTCCCATTGTGTGAAGCTATGAGCTTGGAGGGAAATTTGAAGTTCAACCAGTTTGAGCTGGTTTTCCTTTTGGGGAAAGATGAGCTGTAGCCAAATGGCTTCTCCCCAGGGAAGCTAGCCACGTGTGACATTTTTTCCTGACACAGGATGTGGGGGGAAGGTTACTGTACTCAGTAAGAGAGAGGGAAATTGACATCTATTGTGCATTTACCCAAGACTGACAGGAACTGTGCACGACCATGCGAAAGTCGATGGCGATTTTGCGCACAACTTTCCGTAATGTCCGTCACAGAGTGATATCCTATTTATTTTCTCTCACCCTTTGGAAATGTCCAAACTGAACTATATGTCTAGCTGGGTCCTACTGGGGGACTAATTGGGGACTAATCAACAAATCTAGCTGCAAACAGCTTCAACGGTTCATAATTATGTATTCCTGTGGTACAATGAGGGCAACCATGTTCTGTTTGTCACATTACACACAGGCAAGCTGATAGCATCTCCAGCCCTCAGTCTGTCCCATCTCCTCCTCCCTCCTCCCCTCTACCTCTGAAATCTCTGGCTAGTAACCGCCTCCTCCTCCTGCCCAGACTGAGCTCTCATAAGCCCTTGCTACTAAGGTAGAGTGACCAGACGTCCCTGATTGCCCGGGACGCGTCCCGGATTCGGGGTCCCCTGTCCCAGGCAGCATGAGGTCCCGGGAAACGTCCCGCTTTTAGTAGCGGGATGTCCCAGCCTCGGGACTCTGGCCACTCTATCCTCATGAACTGGCAGCGGCGTCAATAGACGCCGTGCCAGTTCATTGCCCGCTGCCCCGCTCCAGCCTCCTTAGTCTTCCAGTGTTTTAAAACCCGGCAGGCGAGCAGGGCTACGGCAAGATGGCTGCCGAAGCCCTGTACTTGAGACTATTTGTGTCTCCAGTACAGGGCTTCCGGCGCCATCTTGCCGTAGCCCTGTCAGCGCGGAACTCTGCAGTAGGAGGAAGGTGGCCAGAGGCCAGAGACTTCTGCCAGGTGAGTAAATGCTTTTTCCAGGTGAAATGTGCTCCCATTACGTTTTTTTCTGGTGAAATGTTTGCCTGCATTGCGTTTTGTTTCTGGTGAAATGTTTGCCCGCATTGCAGTTTTTTTCTGGTGAAATGTTTGCCCGCATTGCGTTTATTTTGTATGGACATGTTGCCCGCATTGTGTTTATTTTGTACTATGTTTGCCCGCAGTGCGTTTATTTTGTACTGACATGTTTGCCCGCATTGCGTTTATTTTGTACTGACATGTTTGCCCGCATTGCGTTTATTTTGTACTGACATGTTTGCCCGCATTGCGTCTATTTTGTACTGACATGTTGCCCGCATTGCGTTTATTTTGTACTGACATGTTTGGCCCCATTGCATTTATTTTGTACTGACATGTTTGGCCCCATTGCATTTATTTTATACTGACGTTTCCCGCATTGCGTTTATTTTGTACTGACATGTCTGCCCACATTGCGTTTATTTTGTACTGACATGTTTGCCCACGTTGCATTTATTTTATACTGACATGTTTGCCCGCATTGCGTTTATTTTGTACTGACATGTTTGCCCGTATTGCATTTATTTTATACTGACGTGTTTCCCACATTGCGTTTATTTTATACTGACATGTTTGCCCGTATTGCATTTATTTTATACTGACATGTTTCCCGCATTGCGTTTATTTTGTGCTGACATATTGCCCATTGCGTTTATTTTCTGGTGTCCGGGGTAACTGTTACTGCATTTATTATTTAATGGTCATAGATGGCTGTTTGCTGCTTTGTGGTTACAGTATACTATTAGCATCAAACAGTTTCTGCACACCCATGATGCAAAGTCTCGTTTGACCACATCATGGCAGAAACACTGCTTTCTTATGCCTCGCTGTTACATCATTACGTTAGCTCCGCCCATACAATGTCATGCCCATGCCCATTTTTCGCCCCCCCCCCCCCCCTGAGTCTTCGTCACTGCACGCTCCTCAGTCCTCCCCACTTTTTTCGTCGCGGAGCGCCGCCCCCGCCCACCCCCCTCCCCGTCCCAGGTTGGACCCACAAAAATCTGGTCACTCTATACTAAGGCTGAGAGTGCCAAGGCTCTCTGGAGAAGCTGTGGGTGAGGCTTGTTTAGTTTATAGGGAATTAGAGTATTAAAACAAAACCAAAAATAGTATTTGGCTTCAGGAATGCCCTATAAACTATATGAAAGGAACACAATTATACTATGAGTAAAAGTTTATCTCGGATCCACTTTAACATTTCCTAAGGGAAGTAGCTATTATTGTCATATAGAAACCAATCTTAGGATACTTCATCATACATATCTTACTCCAGGTAAAGATCCATAACATTGATAACACTAAATCTAAACTCCGCTTTAGACAATGTGGAAGATTGGGTAATTATGCACACATTTAGTGGTATTGTCCTGTGGTTAAAAGATTTTGGGCTGAGATCTCAGCTCCTATAGACTCCCTCCTGGAAATTTCCACAACTCTGGAACCCCTTAAGTTCCTATTGGGAAATAAACCAAGAGGGCGGAAAATTTCCCTAACATTGCTTGGCCCAGCTAATGCTGCCAGACTTCATACTGTCAGGCAATGGCTCTAACCAACTCTGTCTCTTGAATTAACTAAGCAAATTATCATCAATATGCTTATAAATAAACGCCTTATTGCCATAGTTAATGATATGTAGGATATTTTTACTAAAACCTGGCAGCCTTGGATGTCCCTTGCTGAAGCACAGGCCCTCAGAACTACAGTTTTCTCTTTTTGATGGTTGCATTTAGGTGCTTTGAAAAGATGCTAAATCATGTGGCATGATGCATTACGCTCGGATGTCCCCTGAGCTCTATTGTAATATATTTGCTATTTTTCTGGATTGAGACCTCACAGGTATATTGTTTAGACTGGTTTTGTTATTTTCGTCTTACTGTCCATGTATCTTGTCCCAGTGGGACAAAAATTCTGCTTCTTCTTTACTGCATTAACATGTTAATCAATAAAATATTTTGAAACTATTTAAAGAGGAACTCCAGTGAAAATAGTGAAAATAATGTAATAAAAAAGTGCTAAATTTTTACAATAAATATGTATAAATGATTTAGTCGGTGTTTGCCCATTGTAAAAAATTTTAAATCCCTGATTTACATTCTGACATTTATTACATGGTGACATTTTTACTGTTGGCAGGTGATGTAGCTGCTGCATGCTTTTTTGACAGTTGGAAACAGCTGTAAACAGCTATTTTCCACAATGCAGCAAAGTTCACAGACAGGAAACTGCCAGGAGTACCACGGTCCTCAGAGTTTCTTGTGGGAGGGGTTTCACCACAATATCAGTCATACAGCGCCCCCTGATGGGCTGTTTGTGAAAAGGACTAGATTTCTCATGTAAAAGGGGGAATCAGCTACTGATTGGGATAAAGTTCAATTCTTGGTTGGAGTTTCTCTTTAATTTACTTTTCCTCCTGAGTTTTCTCCTAGGAGATCATTTTTCAGCTTCTGTTTAAAACACGTTTAAGCACTCTGCAATTGCTTGCTGGCAACTTAAAGGGCATTTTACTAATAAGGTGTGTTGAAATATCCCCTAGGAGAAGACTGAGAAAATGTGAATTAAATAAGGACCAACATGTGTCACGAAACTGCATCCTAGTTTATTTTTGTTAAAGTTTACTGCTTTTTTTTATATGAGCAATGCTTCAGTCTGTTGCCACCTGAAGGAGTGAGTAAGCACATTTTCCTAACTGTTCTACCTTCTCTTTAAAGTTTGGAAACTTTTACACAAGTATTAGTAAATTAAAAACAAATAAATAAATAAAATGGAGGCTTTGTGACTTTGAATGAAGCATTCAGAAACGTATTCAGAAACACCGTAAACATCTCTTACTTGGCCAAGATGACAAATGTGATAGGTGACGATGTCATTATAATTAATGCCCGCATGGCATCAATATTTTGCTGGTTACCAGGGAAAATGAAATGTTTGTCTTTAGTGAGGTAAGAAGACATTTTAAGCAGAAAAGAGCCCACATGCCAGTCATGTGATCATAGCTGCAAAAGGAACGTCAGCTATGTTCTTCTGAAAGAAGCATAATATTTGTGTGGTATTAAAACTGTTCCAGCAGTAAACACTGGAAAGAGAGCTGTAAATAAGCTTTTCCACAGTTTATATTAAAAGATACTAGAAAATGCGTTCCCCTTTAGGCATAGCACAGGTCAGAGTGTTCATGTTTAAGGCGTGGAGGAGGTTAAATGCTAATAACAAACAAAACGACCAGTTTCTATAATCCCTGCAGAATCAAGTGTTATGTTCGATAGAAAGGTGTCTTTCATACTTAAATCCAGCAGTGAATGAGGTGGCCTCATGACCCCTCAACTTCTGGGGCCGGTGACTAGCGTACACCATATCACTGTGCATATTAGTGGTCTGTCCAGACATCCACTTCCTAGATGAAGAGGCCAGAAGCTGAATCGCTATATGGGGTTTCTTTATGTAGTCCAACCCCACCATAGCCATCCTTTCACTCCTCTCTCTGCTCTTACCATAGCTTTCTCTTTGTGTCTCCTCACGCACGCCTCTTCTGTTTTCTCACGCACCCTCATCCCTCTATACTTCTTCCCCCACAATGGCCTCAATTCACTAAGCTTAACTCCTGTCTTTAATAACTCTTCTGAGCTGTTTTACAGTTATCACAATTATATCACCATGGTGATAACTGTAAACCAGCTCAGAAGAGTTATTAAAGACAGGAGTTAAAGGGGCACTATGGCTAAATTCTTCTTATATTATCATTTAATATAAAATATGTGCAATTGTAGCAATGTGTAAGACTTGTATTGTGGCTGAATAAAACTCTGCTTCAATATTGCTTTACCCTAAATCAGTGCTGGAGTCCCGTCGCCAGAGAAAGCTAAGCGACGCTGAACCAGCACATTCCATTCTGCAGGAGGAGGTTGCCTTATCAGTCGTTCATCTGAAGTTGTAATCTCCCCCTTTGATGTATCAGGAGAGGTTTCACCCAACATCTAACTGCACATTAGTGCTGTTACAGCTCCTCCGATCTGCCGTACGTCTCAGGACAATGATGTACGGCTCTGATGAAAAAAATGCTCCCCGCTGAGGCCCCCCTTCAGAGACACAAGCAGGACACTGGCTACACAGCACTTGCGTGTGCTGAATCAAGACGCTGGAATCCTGTGCATGAGAGAAGCTGGTCTCCATGGCAACTGACAACAAGTGTTGACCCTGCCTGTGCCAGCTTCTCTGAAGGGGGGCCTCAGCGGGGAGCATTTTTTTCATCAGAGCCGTAAGTCATTGTCCTGAGACGTACGGCAGATCAGAGGAGCTGTAACAGCACTAATGTGCAGTTACACGTTGGGTGAAACCTCTCCCGATACATCAAAGGGGGAGATTACAACTTCAGATGAAACGACTGATAAGGCAGCCTCCTCCTGCAGAATGGAATGTGCTGGTTCAGCGTCGCTTAGCTTTCTCTGGCGACGGGACTCCAGCACTGATTTAGGGTAAAGCAATATTGAAGCAGAGTTTTATTCAGCCACAATACAAGTCTTACACATTGCTACAATTGCACATATTTTATATTAAATGAGAATATAAGAAGAATTTAGCCATAGTGCCCCTTTAAGCTTAGTGAATTGAGGCCATTGTATTTTCGTGTCTCTCTCTCCACCCTCTCTCTCTTTGCTTCTCTGTCTCTCTTCTGCATCTCTCTGTCTCGCTTTGTAACTCACTTGCCTCCTCTTTGTCCCTGTGTGTCTATCTATCCTCTTATCACCCCCCCCCCCCCTTACCAGTGTCTTTCTCCTGCCTTCATCTCTTTGCAATAGGATTTCTCACTCTTTCAATGTCTATTTCAACCTTCTCTCTGCTATAGAGTCTCTCTCTCTCTCTACCTCTCTCTATCTGAGAGAGGTGCCTAGCAACTTATCGAATACATGTTGTGTATTGCTCCTGTCTTTTATTGCCTGAAGAAGCGGGGTCTCGCCCGTGAAACGCGTTGCGACTGTCATTAGGAGTAAACGAATACATTGTATATTATTTGGATTATTACAAATACATGTGTCTATCTTTGGTTGGCTGGTCCACCACCACAACCGAAACAATTTTAAACTTTTTATTGACTTTTATCCTACCGGCGCCTCTGTACACATCCGCGCATCTAGAAGTCCACCCTTGGTGGAAGGGTGACATACCCTACTATTTCCTCCTATCCACAGAGAGCGACGTCTTATTCCTGAGTGGGGACAGGCTTGTTCTCCCCACCTGCCTTTACAGTGGTTGCCTTGGAGGTAACCCTGGTTTGTGAGTATATTACTTACTTCTCATAATACTCTCCCTCCCTTCTTATACGTACTACACTATATTGGGCTCTCGGTCTTCTACCCTTTTATCTCTCTATCTGAGTTCAATGACTGTATGATAAAAGAAAGGTGATGTAAAAATAGGGAGGGGAAATCCTAACAGAAGGAAAGATGAGTTGATGAGGATTGTAGAAAAACACAATGACATCAGGTAACCTGTACTGTAATGAAAGATAAACTACTTACACTGCATCTGAGCTCACTTAATCAAGGACATGCAGTAAAGGTTGCATTATCCATAGCCTGCAATACCAGCAAAAACAATGCACCACCAGTGTACTCTGCTTGGGCCCTCAGAGAGCCATGGAGGTAGAGGTTTTCATCGCCTCCTCCATGTCACCACATTTCAGCTTCTGAATTGGGACTAGAGAAAAACATCAAAGAGGAGTGTTCCTGCCCATGAAGAATCATCTTTAAAAAAAAAAAAATAGCAGCAGGATCTGGTAGGGCCACAGGTAGTGCAATCTCACTGTTTCATTTTAAGTATGTAAATTCGGATAATTTAGGTATCAAGAGTTGTATGGGCCACAAAAACAGTTTCTGACCAATTAGTCCCCCAGTAGGACCCAGTATCTCACCCCTAATGTCATTGGAGTGGTCATCTATCATGTCCTCCCATGACAAGTGCAAACATTATGAAACTTAAACAAGCAAGCAGACATATTTATGCATCTAAAATAGCTATATATGCCAATAATAGGCAGGGTCAGGGGAAAGGTCAACGACCTGAAACCATAAACTATAAACAACCAAGAAACACAAGAACTACCGGACATATAAATAATTATAACTAGAGAGCGAACAAATTGGATCAGGAAGCAAACAAGCAAATTAACATATCTTTATTTATAACCAACCACAAAAATGAAAACAATTAAAAACAATACATTCATATCTGGGCTATAATCCCTGATGTACAAAAGATATCTAGAAGCCTAATGCAAACAATAAATAATTGATGAGAGTATGCCTCGCCTGAGGGTCTCTGCGGTCATTAATCAATCACAGTGCCACAAATTAGTATTAAAGCGGACCCAAACCAAACATTTTTTTTAATTCAAAATATTTAGTTGCACCACTCTGACACATACACAGATAAATAAACACTCCTTCAACCATATGAGCATTTCAGTGCATACTTTTCACCCTTCTCTTTTCATAAATAGGGTTATACAGGTGGCAGCCATTAGCATTTCCTCCTTTGCCAGACACCACCTATTCCACCAGTTTGCTGGATTCTGTCCCGGCAATATGAAAGGAAGGGAGGGGTTCCTCCAATAAATGTAAAATATTTTATATTTGTCATCATGCAGCTGAAAAAAGGCTGCTATTTATTATTATAATTTAGAAAATAGATTTTATTTCTGAAATCTTGTATTTTTAATTTGGGTCCACTTTAACCACTTGCCGACCGCGCACTCGTAACGCGCGTCGGCAAAGTGGCAGCTGCAGGACGCAGTATTGCGTCGCCAGCTGCAGGCTGATTAATCAGGAAGCAGCCGCTCGTGCGAGCGGCTGCTTCCTGTCAATTCACGGCGGGGGGCTCCGTGAATAGCCTGCGGGCCGCCGATGGCGGCTCGCAGGCTAAATGTAAACACAAGCGGAAATAATCCGCTTTGTTTACATTTGTACGGCGCTGCTGCGCAGCAGCGCCGTAAGGCAGATCGGCGATCCCCGGCCAATCAGCGGCCGGGGATCGCCGCCATGTGACCGGAGACAGCCTGTCACTGGCTGCATAGGATGGATAGCGTCCTGTGCAGCCCGGCTTACCAGGGGGGGCCAGGTAGGAGAGGGAGGGGGAGGATTTCGCCGCGGAGGGGGGCTTTGAGGTGCCCCCCCCCCCGCAACACCCGCAGGCAGGAGCGATCAGACCCCCCCAGCACATCATCCCCCTAGTGGGGAAAAAAGGGGGGCGATCTGGTCGCTCTGCCTGCACGCTGATCTGTGCTGGGGGCTGCAGAGCCCACCCAGCACAGATCAGCTACAACAGCGCTGGTCGTTAAGGGGGGGTAAAGGGTGGGTCCTCAAGTGGTTAAATGATTATCATATAATAACACTGTGCCGCAAAGATAGTCCACAGGGGAGGCATATATGGGATAATCCCATTAGGTGCATGGCTGACCTTGTCGTGCTGATGTCAAATGGCAGGTGGGGTCAGCCAATGACGCGGCCGTGTCTGTGAACACAATTTAAACCGCGCCAGCCTCTTCAGACCTACGTCCCTTTGCAGATTCGGCGGAGCTAGCCGGACAGCGCGTTTACATCCATCCTGGGCCCTTAGATAGTCCACAGGGGAGGTATATATGGGATAATCCCACAATTAGTTGTAACTCAATTCCAAAAAATCTACTGCTAGTAAAGTGCTAGTGCTTAAATATATATATATATATATATATATATATATATATATATATATATATATATATATATATATATATATATATATACATACATATATATATATATATATATATATATTGTGCTGAATGATTAACAATACAATAAATAGTAAGGTAGATAGTAGGTCAATATAAAAATATTGAGGTACACAATAGTGAGCAATAAAATCAACATGAGATGTGAATTAAGGTAGATGAGTGAAAGACGTAGCACAGACCCGAAAAACTACACCTTTATTTCCAAATAAATATTGCCGCCATACATTATACTAGGGTAATATTTTAAATGTTGCAATAACTGGGAGAAATGGGCAAATAAAATGTGTGGGTTTTATCCACAGTAGAAAGGTGTATTTTACCCAGATGCCAACCGCATCACGCAATGGGCGTGGCCATGGCGGCAGCCCCAGGACCCCTAAGGCGAATCGGCGTAAGGTCCTGGAGCGCTGTTTTGCGGGCGATTAACATACGATCTCTCCAATAAAGATGGCTCAAACCTCCGATTTTAGGTATGCAAACCTCGAACGCAAACTTCTGCAAACCGCAATAGACTTCAATGGGGAGGCGAACTTTCAAAACTAGAAACATTTATGCTGGCCACAAAAGTGATGGAAAAGCTGTTTCAAGGGGTCTAACACCTGGAGGCGGGCATGGCCGAGTGGGATACATGCCAAAAGTCCTGGGGACAAATCAGGATTTGACGCACAGCAGCGTTTTTAAGGGCACAAATCACATTGCATGCTAAATTGGGAGGCCTAAAGTGCTTTAAAACATCTTGCATGTGTATACATCCATCAGGTAGCGTAATTAGTGTACTGCTTCACACTGACAGACTAAACTCACAGTGTAACGCACCGCAAACAGCTATTTGTGTAGTGACAGCCGTGCTGGACTGGTGCGCACCATGGCGAGAGTGCAGGCGATGGCGGTTTTCAAGCCCTTATGGTCGTGCTGAGGTAGCTGAATGAAAGAACAACAGTGATCTATCACCTTATGGTCTATCTTCTTGGGTCAGGTGTGCCCCACAACCCTAACACACTCATTTAGCCGGTAATTGCTTCATTGTGATACGCAAGCCCCTTCACAGTGGCAAGGTAACTATCACGAAGGGGAATTGACACATGTACATGTCTTTTGTTTTGTTGTTGCAGCCGCAGTGCAGCCAGATAAATTAGGCAGGCATGTACATGCACCAGAAAAATTATTATAGAGGAATCCACCTGGAGTCCTGGACCCTGTTGGTGGTGGCGGAGAAGGCAGTCAAGCGACCTGCAGGCAGAGATGCTGTGTGAGGACCGACTTAGTCTTGGAGCAGGCAGTCACATGGCGTGCAGGCAGAGATGCTGTGTGTGGGGAATGACTTAGTCTTTTGGCAGGCCTGACCGTGCTTTGCAGACCAGGTCAGATGGACCCTTGACCCAACACTGTGTGCCAGAGATGACACCACTTGCCTTTCAACCTCACGGTACAGTTTGGGTATCACCTTTTTTGAGAAATAATTGTGTGATGGTATCTTACAGTGCAGTGTGTGGCTTTGCTTTTGTGTGCTGCTTTTCCTCAGGTGGTCATCCCATTGCAGTTTGTGCTTTGTAATCATGTGCCTTCATAAGGTAGTTGTCCCCACATGGGTCTTGGTCTTTCCACGGCTCAATTTTCAGTGGCAGAGAGTACAGATGGCATTGCTCTCATCTGAGGCAGACACAAAAAAATGTCCACACCGCTGAGCCCTGGGATGATGGCACTTTGGTGATGGCTGCCGATGGAGTGTTAAGTGGGGTGCCAGAATCAGAGCAGAAGGTGGAAGACATGTCACGCTTCTGTGCGGAAGGTGAGGAAGATGAGGAGTTCTGTGTTAAATAGTCAACTACATCCTGACAATATTGGGGGTTGATGGCACGTGCCTTCTTCTGAACACTGTACTTTGGTCGAGGGCTGCACGAAATCACGACAGTGCAACCTCGAACAGACTTGCCAGGTTGCCTGCCTCTGGCTCTGCCTCTTGTTTTGTCCATATTGAGGGGGATGAAGTGAAAGGTATGCACTGACTTGACTAATACAATGTGCAGTTACACAGGTGCAGTGAAAAGGTTTCAGTGACTGCTGGTACAACAATGTGAGGTTACACAGGTGCACTGAACAGGTTGCATTGACTGTTGGTACAACAATGTGCGGTTACACAGGTGCAGTTAACAGGTATGCACAGACTGGTATATAAAACAGCGTGCGGTTACACAGGTGCAGTGAACAGGTGTGCAGTGACTGGTATTACAAATGTGCAGCTGTCACACACACAGGTACCGTGAACAGGTGCAGTGACTGGTATATAACACTGCGTGCTTCTTTCACGCAGGTGCAGTAAACATGAACAGGTATGCAGTGATTGGTATTACAAATGTGCAGCTGTCACACACGTGCACTGAAAAGGTAGGCACTAAATGTCCTGGGCCTGGCAGTGGCACAGTAGGAATTAGCAAGGGGCCAAGGGCCAGCTGCGACTGACTGACAGGGCTGTATATGTAAGTGTCAGTGGGACACACACACAAAAAAAAAATAGATCACAAGAACAACATTAGCTCTCAAAAGAGCTGTTGAGGGGTGCTTTTTTGCAATAAGTATCAGCAGGAGCAAGCTAACAAGCCTAACAAGAGCCTAACTAAGCTTTACCTATGTCTACAGCAGGTTCCTCTCCCTTCTCTAATTATTGCAGCCACACGAGTGGGGGAAATGGCCGATGCTGTCTGCCTTTTATAAGGGGGGGGGGGGGCTCCAGGAGGGAGTGTAGCCTGATTGGCTATCATGTGTCTGCTGACTGTGATGTAGAGGGTCAAAGTTGACCCTAATGATGTAGTATAGGCAGAGCCGGATCTGCAACCTAATCAATTGCTAACGGGCCCCCAGGAGGTCAAAAGGGCCCCATAAAGATGTATTGCCTCTGTTCACGTAGGCCTTTAGTAACTCTTTCAGTCTTTAAAAACAAGATCTCTGCAGCAATTCTCTACTTCAGAGGTAAGAGGTTATACAAGCACTCACACACAGAGTTACCCCCCTCCCCTTAGCTCAGAGCTGTCAACACAGACTGGGTTCTGGAATGTTATCTCTTCATACAGGAGCCACTTGCTAGCTTAGCTAGCTTAGAAATTGGATGTGGGAAAAACATCTGTAGTTAAACTTTGTTTCATAGTAGCATCCAGTGGTGCTCATCCGGATTCCGGATATCCGGGTAACCCGAATATCTGACCATTTTCCCGCTATCCGAATCGGATTCCGGATTTCTCTAGAAATCCAGATAGCTATCTGCGGATATTTGGGCGCATAACGTGGATATCTGAGGATATTGCGAATATCCGGATCCGAAATACTGTAACTAAGGAGATGACGTCCTGGAGCCAATCAGAGGGCACCCAGCTGAAGCCCTAGCAACCAATCACAGAGGGGAACCCTGGCCAGCCCCACCTGACCTCATTGAGCCAATCAGAGGGCTCCCAGCCTAAACCCGGGCACCCACTCACAGAAAGGAACACTGGCCAGTCCCCCTGTATAATAAGGAGGCTGCAAGATATCGTCTTGCTGAATGCTCACTGAGAGACATGCTCCAGTGCTGGTGGCCTAGCAAGGGCTGTACACAGTTATAAACCTAAAGCTGTTCAGTGATTAACCCCTTCACTATCACTACACTATTGTTAAATCGTCAGAGTGTGTGCTCCAGTGCTGATGGGCCTAGCAAGGGCTGTACACAGTGATACGCTTTTAAGTGATTACCCCTTCACTATCACTACACTATTGTTAAATCATTAATTAGCTTAATGTCATTTGTGTGACAGTCAGAGTGTGTGCTGCAGACACCTGCTATGTGTCTGTGTGTGTGCTGTGCACAGACCAGGCCAGCTGCTGCCTGCTGGCCAGCTATTAGCCTTAGGTATAGGTTAGGGATTATGGGATATGATTACTGTGTTATTGTGTAGTTAGTACTGTAGTACTGCAGTCAGTGCTAGTAGTTGTTAGAGTAGTAGTACTACTGTGTTAGCTTTCTACAGAACTGCTGTACTGTGAGCAGCACCAGTGTGACAGTTAGTGTGTACTAGTGTCTTCTCCTCTGCTGTCTGACTGTCACTTGGCATTTGGCATGTGTCACGTGTCATGTGGCACTTGGCACGTGTCACGTGGCACGTGACACGTGCTAAGTGCCAATTGCCACATGCCACGTCCGGCATGCTCCTGGCACACGTTACACCTGCTGCTGCTGCATTGCCCTGCTCCTGCTGCCTGTGCAGCTCCCACCGCCAGGCCAGGGTGCCACAGGCCACACTGATACCACCTATATTTAACCCTAAACACAATTGCAGCATAATTTTTTGGAGGTGTCTTGGCTGAAAACTGTCATGTTGTGCGGTTGGACTTTGGACACAATGGGCTTGATTCACAAAGCGGTGCTAACCTACTTAGCACGTCTAAAGTCTTTAGACGCGCTAACCAGGGTGCTAAGTAGGTTAGCACCGGATTTCTCAATCAGATCGTGCGCTAACTTTGCGCGCGTAAAGTTTTACGCGCGCTAAGTCCCATAGGCTTTAATGGGCACTTCGCGCGGTGCGCCCTGTGCTCTGTGCAGTACGTGCGTAAAGTTTTACGCGCATAAAGTTTTGCGCGCGTAAAGTTTTATGCGCGAAATGCTTGTTTAGTCGTGCTAAGGGGGTTTTCACAGGCGTGCTAACAGTTAGCACCGCTTTGTGAATCAAGCCCAATGTGGGCTGCACGACCGCTGTCTGGAACCTAGGCCTAATGTTAATTGACAGCCATTTTTTTTTTTTGGGGGGGGGGGGGTATTAAGTCCCCACATCATCAATTAATGTTCCCCTTTAAAAAATAATGATGCTACATGCCTCATTTACCCTAAAAAACGTTTTTAAAGCAATTTAAAGGGCACTTCCATTTTTTCTATCCGGATATCCGAATCCACCCGGATAATGTGTTCGGATATCCGCATGAACACAGATATCTGAAAGTTCGGATTCGGATATCCAATCCGGATCTGGATATCTGGGTATCCGGATCCGGATCAATTCAGATTTTGAAAAGGGGTATCCGAGCACCCCTGGTAGCATCATCATTTTCTCAAAAGCCTATGACTTCTGTTTGTAATGTTTACATTTATTTCCGGTCTTTGCTTAACTTATTAGCCTTAATTTTATCTTCCACATAAGAGGCACATAAATATTTATTGTCTGTCTCTGTTCTGTTTATTGTCTCTGTTCAACTCTTTTAGTCTTTAGATCTCAGCAGCAATGCTCTACTAAGAGTTCTGCTTGTGATGTTGTTCACAGTTGGTTCCTGTCATTGCTGAACTTGACCTTAATTTTATCACCCTAGTTGGCCAAAAAATATCTAAAGCTGGCTATGCACACATTGATTATGAACACTGATTGAATCTTCCAGTAATCTGTTGCTCATACATATCCAATCGATTAGCTTTCAAGCGATATTGTGCTGTTTATCAATCTCTGTGGTATGGGGGCAGGACAGGAGTGGTTGGGGATCGATGGTCCATAACTTTGCTCTGCATTGAGCAGTACAGCACTTGCAGTTTGATTGAAGCTTGATAGAGTGCTGCTGAAGCCTATCAGAATTAAACTTGCTGTGATAGAGGTTGATCACTTACCAATTGATTGGAATAATGATCAATTGGCTAGACATATTGGGGCATTATTGACCTGTGTATGACTAGTGAAAATGAGGGAGCAAAAGTGACAAATTTGGTCTTGCAGTGAATAAACTCCAATCCTGCTTTACGAGATCCTCACAACCCAAATGCCTGGTATACACCATGCAATTTCCTGACAGATAGATAGGTCAAATTGATTATTTTTGACAGATCAGATCGTGATTTACCCAAACCAATAAATAAACTCTTATTTGATTTTTTTTTTTAATCAAAGACACGTAGCACAATAAATTTTGACAAAAACTTGTATAGAAAGTTTACTTTATTTGAAAAAAGTTACCACAGAAAGTTAAAAATATAAAAATTCCTGTCTTTTTCGATGGATATAATAAAAACTAAAAATCACAGCAGCAATCAAATAGCACCACAAGAAAGCTGTATTAGTGACAAGAAAAGAAGGTAAAATGTATTTGGGTGGTAAGTTGTATGACCGAGCAATAAACCGTTAAAGCTGTGCAGTGCTGAATTGTAAAAAATGGTCTGGTCCTTAGGGGGGTTTAAAGAGAAACTCCAACCTAGAATTGAACTTTATCCCAATCAGTAGCTGATACCCACTTTTACATGCGAAATATAATGATTTTCACAAACAGACCATCAGGGGGCGCTGTATGACTGATTTTGTGCTGAAACCCCTCCCATAAGAAGCTCTGAGTACCGCGGTACTCTGGGCAAACTGCCACAATGTAGTAATGTTCACAGACAGGAATTAGCTGTTTACAGCTGTCTCTAACAGCCAAAACAGCTAGGAGCAGCTACATAACCTGCCCACAGTAAAAATGTCACCATGTAATAACTGTCAGAATGTGAATCTGGGAGAGGAAAGATTTTACAATGAGCAAACACTGACTAAATCATTTATACATAATTATGGTAAAAAATGAAGCACTTTTTTTACTACATTATTTTCACTGGAGTTCCTCTTTAAGCTTGTGGTCCTTAAAGGACCACTATCGCGAAAAAAGTAGGCAGTTAAAATCTGACAGAACTGAGAGGTTTTGGGCCAGTCCATCCCTTCATAGGGGATTCTCAGGATTTTCTTTGTTTTCAACAGCATTTCCTGAACAGCAGTTTAACTGTCAAAATAGTAAGATACCAGTGAGCCTCCTAGTCCCTAATCTCTTGTACACTATTTTGTCAGTAAAGCTAGATCTACACGGAGCGATCCGGCGGCTCGATTAGCCGCCGGATCGCCTCTTCCGCATCCCCGCGCGTACCCGCCGCGTCCGTCGGATTCGATACCCGCTCGTCCCCGCCAGTGCCGCTTATCTTCCGCTGCGAGGCGCCGAGATCGGACCTGTTGGAACTTATCAATCGAGCCGCATCAACGGCTCGATTGATAAGTAACATCGTGCCATGTAGATCAAGCTTTAGACTTTGCAACTGCTGTTCAGGAATAGAGATGTGGCGAACGGTTCCCGAACCGTTCGCTGGCGAACATCTCTGAATCCCTGGGGGGTTTACTACTTCCGGGTCGCTCTGACCCGGAGTAGTACACCTGCGCTGCCCGGTGGAGCGCGTCCTAGATCGCGCTCCTGTTGCCGTGCACTTTCTGCGCATGTGCGTGACGTCATGACGTCATGAGTGTGGGGGGACTGGTGTGGGATGATGTGTATGCTAAAGCCTAGCACCTGTTTATTAAAGGAAACATCAAGCAAAATAAACTCTCCATGATATACTTTTCCGGGGCTTCCTCCGGCCCCTTGAAGCTGACATGTCCCACGCCGCATCTCCGCAGCTAGGCTTCATCCCACACCAGCTGGCGTACGTTAAAAAGGGGCGCTGGGAAAAAAGGGCGCGGGGTTTTAAACGATAAGCATGGATAACGTTTAAAAATGTATTGTACTGTATTTCGTTTAAAATTAATGTTTTATAAAGTTATAAATCATTAAATAATGTGCATTAAATCGGCAATTGTAAAAACGTTAATCTTTCGTTTAAATAGTAAAACGTATAATAACGTTTATTAAAAAAATTACTAAGTAACCCTCCCTGTACCTACCCCTAACCCCTAGACCCCCCTGTTGATGCCTAAACCTAAGACCCCCCCTGTTGGTGCCTAAGTAACCCTCCCTGTACCTACCCCTAACCCCTAGACCCCCCTGTTAGTGCCTAAACCTAAGACCCCCCTGTTGGTGCCTAAACCTAAGACCCCCCTGTTGGTGCCTAAACCTAAGACCCCCTGTTGGTGCCTAAACCTAAGACCTCCCTGTTGGTGCCTAAACCTAAGACCCCCCTGTTGGTGCCTAAACATAAGACCCCCCTGTTGGTGCCTAAACCTAAGACCCCCCTGTTGGTGCCTAAACCTAAGACCCCCCTGTTGGTGCCTAAACCTAAGACCCCCCTGTGATAAGCATTAATAACGTTTCAAAAACATATTGTGCGGTTTTTTCGTTTAAAAATAATGTAAAAAAAAAATTGTACTGTTTTTCGTTTAAAAATAATGTTTGAAAAAAAATATTGTACTGTTTTTCGTTTAAAAATAATATTAAAAATGTATAAATCATTAAATAATGTGTAATCATGAGAAGCAGTAATAAAACATTAAGTCTCCGGGCACCGCTTTTAAAACGTTATTTTTCTCCGGCGCCCTTTTTTCCTATCGGGCGCCCATTAAACGATATTTATTATGGGAGTGAATGGCGGCGCCCGATTTGTCCACTAGCCTCCTGCGCCCTTTTTTACTGTTACCGCCCCTGAGTACCCCCCACAAAGTGGTGTGTGTGTGTGTGTGTGTGTGTGTGTGTGTGTGTGTGTGTGTGTGTGTGTGTGTGTGTGTGTGTGTGTGTGTGTGTGTGTGTGTGTGTGTGTGTGTGTGTGTGTGTGTGTGTGTGTGTGTGTGTGTGTGTGTGTGTGTGTGTGTGTGTGTGTGTGTGTGTGTGTGTGTGTGTGTGTGTGTGTGCGTGCGTGTGTGTGTGTGTAAAAAAATATATATATATATAATTGACAGAAAATTTACCTTGTCAGGTCACTATTACTAACACAGAAACAAGCCTCTAAAAACCTTCTCCTTGCAGCTAACATGACTCACATGACTGTGTAACAATAAACTCTAGTTCTAAAGCAAGATAAGGGGGGCACACTCTGAAAACACATTACTCCTGCAGAGACACTGGAGTTATTCAGCAGCTGATAAAAGATGACTCGCTTGCAGAGGATAGAAACTTCTCTGCACACACGCTGGAGTCAGGTTGCCAGGCAACGAAGTAAACACATGACGTGCTCACTGAAACACTGCTCGGCTTTCTGTCTGAGCTATTCCTGCAGGGGTCCTGTGTCTGTGAAACTACAATAAATAACTGCAGAGGAGCTCAGCCTGAGCTCGGCAGTTATTATAACAGCTGTAACTGCAACTCCTAATGACAATGGATTACACAACTGAAAACTAGGTAAGCAGGAGTTCTGTTTGTGAAATGCAAGTAAAAAAAACACCCCTATCAAATGGATTAGCCTCCCAGCCGTCATCCGTCACTGATTACATTACATGTTGTATTGAGGAAACCATTCATTTTTTTGAAAAACTTTTTACACTATTTTAGAAGGATGTTTAATAGTTTATGCATAAACCACTTTTTATTTTTTTTATCATTCGCGAAAGAACTCCTTTAAATTGTTAAAACTATAATGGGCGAAAAACTGAGAAATCCTTTTTTACTTATTATTCCCATTAAAATGCATTTAGAATATAATAATTATTAGCAAAATGTACCACCCAAAAAAAGCCTAATCAGTGGCGAAAAAAACCAAGATATAGATAATTTTGTTGTGATAAGTAGTGATAAAGTTATGGCAGGTGAAAATTGCTCTGGTCCTTAAAGTGTACCAGAGCTGAAAGAAATTAAAAGTTTTATATATACCTGGGGCTTCCTCCACCCCCATGCGCATGGATTGCACCCACACCGTCGTCCTCATTCTTCTCCCTCTTCGGTACCGAGTCCTGTAACTTCAGCCAGTCATGGCCAGTCTGCACAAAAGAAGTGTGCCCTCTACGTATCTCTCTGGTGGCTGATGGAGAGATACATAATAATAGGTGCTTTATGTTTCCCCTCCTATGTCAATCTAAAGGAACCGAGTGACAATCCCCAATTTAAAGGAACGGGGCAAAGCTTAGTTCACTATTAAAGGGGCACTACAGCGAAAAGCTGTACAATTTAAAATATGTGCAACCATATACAAATAAGAAGTACATTTTTTCCACAGTAAAATGAGCCATAAATTACTTTTTTCCTATAATGCTGTCACTTACAGTAGGCAGTAGTAATCTGAGAGAAGTGACAGGTTTTGGACTAGTCCATCTCTTCATAGGGGATTCTCAGCAAGGCTTTTATTCTTTATAAAGATATTCCCTAAAAACTATTTAAACAATAATGCTGGCCAGCTTCCCTGCTCGCTACACAGTTTTTTTGGCAGTTGGACAGAGCAACTGCCATTCACTAAGTGCTTTGGAAAATAAATATATCTGTGAGGAAACGTGGAAAAGCCGCCGCAAGTGCTCAGAGTGAGGCGGCTGTTTCCGCGTCCAACATGGCGGCACAACGCGAAGAAACCGCCGCATGCCGCATGGGCAGAGCGGTGGAGTCCACGTTGGATGCGGCGGATTGCACGCATAGCAATACTACTGACATTGTGGTTGGACGCAGGGAAGCCGCCGCTTGCTTGGAGAGCAGTGCGGCGGCCCCCGCGCCCGAATCAGCGGATACATTGCAAAACGTGTCTGGTGTGGCTGGGACTGCTAGTCCACACAGGTTCAGAAGGACGCACGCGCGCGCTGAGAGGCAGAGCTTATATGACAGCCAGAGAAGAGTCAGCTGACCAAGCTGGTCAGCTGACATTTTTACCACCGTCCATTGGTCCAGCACTTAGGGGTGGCGCTGGAGAGCGCTAAAGTATATATATTGGGTGCTGGTCATTTCTCTGGTGTCTGGCGTCGCGATCACTACGTGGTAGCACTCAGACCTTGTCTGTTTCTGTGTTCTAGCATAGTTTCCAAAGGTGTTGATGATCAAGGAGCTCACACCTTAGCATTAGGAATATTGAACTGTATTATTTGTTATGACCTTTTGCCTGCCTGACTATTCCTCTGAACTCTGATTCTGTACCTTGCTATTTCTGAAATCCTGTTGCCAAACTCTGCTCGTTCCTGGACTCTGTATTTGCCTCCTGATTCTGTACCTTGCTATTCTGATACTCCGTTGCCGAACTCTGCCTGTTCATTGGATTCCGTATCTGTCTCCTGAATCTGTACCTTATCTGTCTGTGTGTTAACGACCTGGCTTGCCCGACCTCGAGAACTGGCCTTACTGTTAGAGGCAGTTCCCAGACCTGTTAGTGACACCCTCTCACTGGTGTCACTCACGCTCTGTCCTTCCTACTTTCAGCCTAGCCCCTCCTCCGGGAGAGTCTAGGCCAACGGAAGGAACATACTTCTGTGCAGTACTCCTTACTGCTTCTGTACCTTCTCCTGAGGTGCAGTACTCAAAGTATTACTGTTGCACCAACACTCGCTTATCTCAGGTGTCCAGAGGTTAGTAGATATATCTGATTATCGGTGATACTGCAGATCATCAATAATCGGGTATATTCTGTATTCTCGGTGATACTGCAGTTCACCGGTAATCAGACCCTCTCTGTGTTACACCGATCGTTACAATATCCCTCAGAATCCCCTATAAAGAGATGGACTAGTCCAAAACCCGTCACTTCTGTCAGATTTCTACTACCTACTGTAAGTGATAGCAACATAGGAGAAAAGTAGTTTATGGCTCTTTTTACTCTGGAGAAAATGTACTTCTTATTTGTATATGTTTGCACATATTTTAAATTTTACAGTTTTTCGCTGCAGTGCCCCTTTAAGTCCTGTGAGGGTCCTTGTGCCCAGTACGAAGATCCATTGACCATGCTTGTGGCCATGCTTGTGGGCATGGCCAAAAACTTGGCAGTGATTTTAAAATAAAATCGCCAGGGCCGTTCTGAAAGAGTGGCAGAGTAAACACCTGCCTGAATGGAAGATGTCAGGACACATGAGTTTTAAACCCTGCGACCCCCCCCCCCCCCTAATCCGTCATTGCAAGATGTCATTACTCTGTCAATTTGGGTTTCAGGTACTCTTTTAGAAGTTTTGAATCAGGATGATACCATTTATTTGCTTACTTAAAGGGCACTGAGCACCCAGGATTTTTTTTACAATGATTCTCCCCATAAGGGTGAGTCATAATTCAGTGTGCCATTAGGGAGTTGGGGGGCTGCTTTTCTAGTCCACTATCGGTGTGACGTTTGCCATGTTCTGCAGTGACCAGAAATTCAAAGCTTCCACTTGTGTTGTTTGCTCCCTGCTGCCACAATGCGTGCAGGGAGATGTAATCCAAAGATGTGAGTCCATTTCCCAGCATGCACTGCAGCATGCCTTGAGGCAAAGGGGAGCACACTACATAGGCAGAAGCTTTGAACTGCTGGTTACTGCAGACACTCCCTGGGGAACATTGTGCACTCCACATGGATGGTGGGCTAGAGGAGCAGCCCCCGTAGGTAAGTAGTGGTACTCCAGCCAACCCCTGCCCCCCCCCCCCCCCCCCCATGGCAATCTGCATTGCATACCTTATGGGGAGGTTTCTTGTATAAAAAAAAAAAGGTTACCTGAGTGCTCAATGTCCTTTAAAAGAAAGAGAGAATGATTTCCGCTACTGAAATGTCTTCTTCAGACTATTCTTGTAGACCCTATTTTCACTAGCAATTAGTGTTGGGCGAACACCTGGATGTTCGGGTTCGGGCCGAACAGGCCGAACATGGGCCAGATGTTCGGCATGTTCAGCCCGAACGCCGAACTCAATGGAAGTCAATGGGACCCCCGAACATGCCCATTTTGGGGGCCCTATGGGGTCGCAGGCATAAGGGGGGAGCATGCCCCAATCGCGGGGGCGTCGGAAATTCCCCCCACCCCCTCCGCTAGCGCTCCCCCCTCTGCCCGCTTCCCCATAAAAAAAGTTTAAGGCAAGTTAAATAGTACTTGGTGGCTGGCACTGGCAGTGGAGTGAGGAGGAGGAGGAGTCCGAGTAGCAGAGTGACGCGTTGAGGCCGGGCAGCGGGCGGTTCAGCGGTAGTACCCTTGCGGTACTTCCACCCTTTCTCTGACCTCACGTCCTCTACGTGATGACGCATACGAGGGTACGCATGATGCGTACCCTCGTATGCAGAGGACGTGAGGTCAGAGAAAGGGCGGAAGTACCACAAGGGTACTACCGCTGAACCGCCCGCTGCCCGGCCTCAACGCGTCACTCTACTACTCGGACTCCTCCTCCTCCTCACTCCACTGCCAGTGCCAGCCACCAAGTACTATTTAACTTGCCTTAAACTTTTGTATGGGGAAGCGGGCAGAGGGGGGAGCGCTATCGGAGGGGGTGGGGGGAATTTCCGACCCCCCCCGCGATCGGGGCATGCTCCCCCCTTATGCCTGCGACCCCATAGGGTTGCCGTATTGCGGCATGTTCGGGCGAACAGGGCACTGTTCGGCCGAACAGGGGCACTGTTCGGCCCTGTTCGGCGGCCATTCAGTAGTTCGGGGCGAACCCGAACTTAAAAGGCCGAACACCATCAGGTGTTCGGCCGAACTCGAACATCACCCGAACAGGGTGATGTTCTGCAGAACCCGAACAGTGGCGAACACTGTTCGCCCAACACTACTAGCAATGAGTGAAATTGATCAATTTGGTTTTTTACCACATTTTGTGTACATCAAGTGTTTGTTGAAAAAAGAAATTAAAATTTTCATGAAATCAAAATGCATTAAAACTGATCTACTGTAAGATGCCAATGAGAATGTGAAAGCAAACTTTGTTGGCTCATGCCATCCCATTATTGATCTCCTGAGTGAAGATCATTCAATGTGTGGGTCCAGCCCTATTTTAAGTGCAACTTACAGTTCCTAAATATTTAAAAGTATATTACTAATGATGTACCAAGGAACCACTGATGCACTATGCTGGCCAATAACGGGGGTGCTGCTATCACAACGAGGGCAGCAGGCTCCACCTACTCTCCTGGTTGCCTTCTGGGTAGTACTGATTTTCTGATTAGAACTGCTTTGCACTTGCTATCTATATTTTAATTAGGTAAATGGAAGAGAGGTAAGGCAGGCACTCAATATGACCCGAGGATAAAGTACAAAACTATTGTAGGCTGTAAAGTTGTCCCTCAGCAGGTGCTACGTGCTCTAGACCGTGTAGGGCAGTATCATGGAACATCATACAAGAGAAGAGCTGGTCTGGCACTGTAGCTTTATTACATGTCAGCAAGCATACATTGGTGGAAACAGTGATGTGGCAAAGTGGTACATATGTCTCACAGGTACTTATTGTGCTGCTGCTGAGGTGGGGGAGACGTCTGTGGGCGCCAGTGGGTGCACGGCCTTACGACCGTTTCGCTGTGGAATGAGCCTTGCTTCTTCGGAGGCCTGTGTGCACAATGTGTGGATCGGAAGAAGCTAATGAAATAGCTTACTTCTGTGAAAGTAGGCGGGGACCTTTCACGGAAGTAAGCTATTTCATTAGCTTCTTCCGATCCACACATTGTGCACACAGGCCTCCGAAGAAGCATGGCTCATTCCACAGCGAAACGGTCGTAAGGCCGTGCACCCACTGGCACCCACAGACGTCTCCCCCACCTCAGCAGCAGCACGATAGGTACCTGTGAGACATATGTACCACTTTGCCACATCACTGTTTCCACCAATGTATGGTTCCTGCATGTATTAAAGCTACAGTGCCAGACCAGCTCTTCTCTTGTATGATGTTCTATATTTTAATTAAACTGAAGCCACAGCCATGCCATGCTCGGCTATAGGGATCCAGATGTGTACTATGGAAAACTGCTGCTTGCCATCCAGAATTCTACCGGCATGCAATTCGGATAGCAAGTCAGTCAGAATCTTTGTTTACTATGATACTAGCCATTGAAACATTTGTTTTCTTCTGAAGACATATAATCATCCAATCAGTAGAGATGTAGCGAACGGTTCGCCGGCGAACGGTTCCAGGCAAACTTTGGGGGTTCGCGTTCGCCTGGACCAAGCAAACTTTTGCGGAAGTTCGATTCGCCCCATAATGCACTATGAGGGTCAACTTGACCCTCTGCACCACAGTCAGCAGGCACATTGTAGCCATTCAGGCTACACTAAGCCCTGAAGCCCCACCCCACCTTATATAAGGCAGGCTCCGGCGGCCATTAGCCTCACTCGTGTGCCTGCTAGAGACAGACTAGGGACAGCTGCTGCAGATTTTTTCTCCTAGGGAAAGATTAGTTAGGCTCTTGGCTTGCTCCTGGCTGATTGTTATTGCTAAAATAGCACCCCTCAACAGCTCTTTTGAGAGCTAATGTTTTCCTGATGTGTTTTTTGTGTGTGTGTGTTGCTCACTGACATTATACAGCCCTATCTGTTGCAGCTGGACCTTGGTAATTGTTATTACTGTGCCAGCCAGGCCCTGCCTAACTATCTATACTGGGACACCTACCTATTCCTACCTAACTACTGGGGCACCTACTTACCTATACGGGGACACCTACCTACCTATACTGGGACTCCTACCTATGCCTAGCTAAGTACTGGGACACCTACCTATGCCTACCTACCTATACTGGGTCTCCTACCTATGCCTAGCTAACTACTGAGGCACCTACCTACCTATACTGGGACTCCTACCTATGCTTACCTACCTATACTGGGTCTCCTACCTATGCCTAGCTAACAACTGGGACACCTACCTATGCCTACCTACCTATACTGGGTCTTCTACCTATGCCTAGCTAACTACTGAGGCACCTACCTATGCCTATCTACCTATACTGGGACTCCTACCTATGCCTACCTACATACAAGAAGATAATAAGGTCGTTGCTTCACTGTGGACAGACCAAATTTGATCAGCTTGACAGTCACTGTTGTTCTATCATTGAGCTACCACAGCCCGGCGACCATATGGGCTGGAAAGCTGCCACGGCCTGCACTCTGGCCATGTTGCGCACCAGTCCAGCGCGGCCCTCACTACGCAAACAGCTGTTTGCGGTGCATTACACAGTGAGTTTGGTGTGTCAGTGTGAAGCAGAACTCTAATTACACTCCCTGATTGATGTATACACATGCAAGATGTTTGAAAGCACTTTAGGCCTGCAATTTAGCATTCAATGTGATTTCTGCCCTTAAAACGCTGCTTTGCGTCAAATCCAGATTTTTCCCCAGGACTTTTGGTGTCTATCCCACTGCGCCACCTGGGGGTCCAGGTGTTAGACCCCTTGAAACATCTTTTCCATCACTTTTGTGGCCAGCATAATTTTTTCTATTATTCAAAGTTCGCATCCCCATTGAAGTCTATTGCGGTTCGCGAACTTTTACGCGAACCGAACCTTCCGCGGAAGTTCGCAAACGGGGTTCGCAAACCGAAAATCGGGGTTCGCGACATCTTTACCAATCAGCTGTGTCCAGAGGGCAGCCAGAGGACATGTCCCTACATTGTGCCTTGGAAAGAGGCTGAACCTGCTGTTTACTGGGAAATTAAGTCATTTTCATGAGCTTGTATTCTCTTTGTAGGGACAGAAACATGAATAACTTGACAAAAGACATAATCCTTCCTCACTCTATCCAAAACTAGCAATAACAATTAATGCCTAACTTTAATTGGACATTAACTGGTCATTTAAAATGTGATAAATTGTTTCATATTAAGTGTATGCTACGAATAAAAATATGCCCTCTTGGAGAATCTGACTTCAAATCCCGTGAAGTAAAGCAATCCTGTGAAGTCACTATAGGTGTTGGCTGCCTTCTTGTGATTACTTTATTTCTGACTTCAGTTTTGTTTTCCGTTACTTTGACACTTTTTGTATTTGTATGATGAAAGACTCAAGTCTGAGACTTATTCAGCCTGTATCCATGCACCCATTCCTCCAAATATTAGCTGGTCTCTCTGGCTGACTCTCACCATCTCCAATCATCTGACATTGGTGACAGGATGAGTAGACACCAGTCTACAATTAGACTGTGTGGAATAGCTCTTTTTGAAAGGAATAAAATTGTAACCAGGTGCCTTTTGTGTGATAATGGTTGTTTAGCAACTATTCATACTTCTTGTTTAGTTAACAAATCAGCACTGTAAAATGTCAGTTGGAAGCGAAGCACAACAAATATTTCAGGGCAATCAAAATGAATTCTCACATATTCTAAAAAGGAAAACAATCTAGGGGAGTGACTTCCTGTGCTTAATGGAGATTGAAAAAACTTGAAAAAACTTGTAGGCTACAAAAATAAAAATAGCAGGGGACTCCTAATTATCACTCATTATTATCTGTATACATATTGACCTTAAAGTGAACCTCCAGACTAAAAATCTACTCAGCAGCACTGAAAAGGCTTGGTGTTTCTTTAACAGTTTCACAGCATCAGAACTTTGTTTTTCATACCTAAGCACCTAATTTTTAGTGGCTTAGAAGCTCTGCCCCATCAAAGAAAACTGCCCAGGCATTTTTCCCCTGATACTGTGCAAAGCATGATGGAATTTCTGATGTTGTTGTACTTGTTGCCTAGCAACTGGGAGGGGTGATCAGGACACAGGACAGTTGGAACTGTGTCTCATGCTACCTGTCACCTCCTTTCAACCAAAAAGATGGCTGCCCCCATGTAACTTAACAACAGTATGTTTGTTTAGGCTGAAGTTCCTATTTAAAGCAGATTTTAACCCAGGTCTGTGTTAATATTACCAACCATCCCAAAAGGTGAGATATTTATCATACCAGTGATCCTAATGCTTTGGATCTATGTTTGTACCCAGTTACTCAAAAAGCCAGAGCTATACATTTACACATAATAGTGTGTCCCTTTAAGGGCTGAAACAACAACTGTAAACATCAAAAAAAGATGCCCTCCATAGGGACTATGAATAATGTATCACAAAAAAAAACATCCACAGTTGGTGAAAACATTTCAAACTTTATTATGGGACTTATCCAACAAAACAATTAAAAACATTGTTGTTTTTAATAGTTTTGTTGGATAAGTCCCATAATAAATTTTGACATTTTTTCACCAACTGTGGATGTTTTTGGTGTGATACATTATTCATAGTCTCTATGGAGGGCATCTTTTCTTGATGTTTACTATATTTTTACCCACTCAAAGAGGATCTTACTTCCTGTCATAGCAGCACCATACAATTTCACCCAAGTACCGCTCTATCAAATCCATGGAAGTGCCACTTGCTGGAGAAATGTGGCATCTTATTATTTAAACACAGTTTTGTGGGTCTGATTAACTGTGTGTATATTTTATTTATTTTCAATTAATCTAGTGAAGCTATGTTGATTTCAGATTTACAACCCCATGTGTGGGATGGGGCATTCCGTTGCAAGTATATATTATATATATATATATATATATATATATATATATACATATATATATATATATATATATATATATATACTGTATATATGTATATGTATATATATATATATATATATATATACATACTGTGTATATATATATATATATATATATATATATATATATATATATATAATCACCTTATGGATGTGAAATTTAATAGTACTGTTTTACATATCATCTAGACATCAATGACCTTCAGTAGTTCTGCGTCACACTGTTTTCCTGTTATGTGTGCCAAGAAACTGGATGTGAAGCCTTTACATGTTTTTCCTGAACTCATTTCAACAAAGTCTAGACATTGATTGAGACGAAAATACCCAGGTGGTTTATATAAAAAAATAAAATATTTTATTTTTCATCTAGAAAAGTGCAAACATGTACCTCTTGGTCACACTTCTCAACAAATAAAAAAATGTTGAAAATAAGAGTACAGCCATGATCAAGGTAACAAAACACAGACTATCTCGGTGAGAATCATAAAAATAACCAGCAGTTCATTCAATATTTAAGTTCAGTTGGTATCAAAATGTCCAGTACTTTAAATACTGCTTGACTCTACTTGCAATTGATCATAATTTTCACTTGATAATCTATTTCTTACTTCAAACTTTGTTCAGATAAGTATTAAAAAGTACTCATCGGGGGACCAACAACATAATAAAATAAACACAGATTATCAAAATATTTAAGCAATATAAAAATGGAAAACAGGAACATAAAACAAAATTAAGTTAATTTAGATAACTGTACAAAAATATATATATATGTACATTATGTACAATAACTATAAAAAGCAAGATTACAACACGCGTCATAGCATGATGCAAACTTTCCAGTCTCGTTACAAACATAGTTTCCTTTCCACTTTAGGTTTTGTCCTTAGGGTTTCCTTAAGAAGAGCTGTCCTACAAGGACAACTGTTTTATCACCATAATATAGCCAAAGTATAAACTCTAGCTGTCACTAACTTTGAGCCTGTTCATTCTATACCATATATAAAAATAGTAAGAGCTTTTTTTTCCAGTTGCATTACTGAGTACAAAATACATCACTCTACTCAGTGAATATCACCTTATGGCAGTGAGTGTAGAGTGATTGTACATTACACCTAGCATAGCTAAGGAGGCCTGGGTTCGTCTTCCTTTCTTCAAACCAATGGCTGGGGTCATTCATCAATCAAGTCTTTAAAACTAAGACTTTCCTTTAAACAGACTTAAATATGTTCTTGTGCTATAAAATTGTTTAGAAATGAGATGCAAAAGTCATTTCAAGTGAAACAGTCTTTTAGCTGCGTCTTGGTGGATCTATGCCATGTCCCCATACATTTTTCTGTAGTACATGGATTCAAAGATGTCATTGTCTCCTGGACAGTTGTAATGGCATGCACATGTCTTGATGAACATCATCTTCTTCTTCATAACCTCACCATCAGGACACTTAAATTCTACTGGAAGGGTGGCAGTTCTGTGAGGAGTACAGCAGCGACCATCTGTGCAGACCCCACAAAACTTGGCTCTGTAGGTCTTGATACTTGTGCAGCCAGAGAACTCGAACTTGACTGGTTTGGAGATTTTAGGGGTGCGGATGCACTTCTTGCCTTTCTGTTGGGGAAAAGAAAACACCATATGTTAGAAGCTTATCTTTCAAGTTTTATAAGCTTGCATAGATTTGATAAAATATTCTTTATTTTCCATGGTACTTTAGGTTAACAAAGCTCTTTCACAATATTTTTTTTCTATTATTTTTAGTTCATTCATAATGCAGTACAAAGATTAATTTTTAGTTTTTGGTCAAAAAGATCAGTCTAAGATGGACTGTTAACAATGGGATATGATACTTTTAAAAGGGATCCTTTGCCTTGTTAAAATACCCCATGCAATTTTAAAGGCCAAGTTGAGCCTTATTTATTTATTTTTTTAATGTACTGGTACATTTTGGCTATACAGGAGAGGCATTAGCAAGTGTGCCAGATTTGCATTGCTGTCGCTTCTTTTGGTGGAATTCCCCTAATTTCTCCTTCTCAGTAAAAGTAAGAGCTTTAACAGGAGCTCTAAGCGTCCCTGGGACAGGAAATTAGTAATGTCAATCAAAACCCATCGGAAGGTCTATCTTCCCACAACTACATGAAGTTTTTTTGTGTCTTATTTGCTGCCTGAGTCTATTTAGGAATAAAAAAATATCATGTTCCATCCCCATTACACTTCTTACTACAACAGGAAGTAAGGGACACTCTTCGCAGTGGACACACAGAAAGCAATTAAAAACCCCAAAGTAACAATTCCCCATTCTAGCCGATAATTAGGAAACAAGTTGGTCGGAACTGGGTCTTAATTTACTAGCTATAGCTAATGCATGACTTTCCATAAAGACTGATAATAGTAAAATGTATTAGTGCTACTTTTACAAAAACAAAAACAGATATTCACCTTAATATTCTCCTCAAGGTCGGCCTCACAAGGTCTAACCATGCAGAGTCTGCTTTGTTTCTCCAGTCTGCAGTGCTCGTTGTCATTGGTCACACGTGTAGAGATGCCCATGCCGCATGTCTTTGAACAAGCACTCCATTCAGTGGTCTGTACCAGGCAGTTGGCACGAATCAAAGATGGATCAGGACCATAAGTCTCCTCCATTCTAAAAGCTGTGAAAAAAAAAGAAAGACACATAAGATATGCTGTCCATTAACTTAGTGGCACAGCAGTAGACACTTGATTCCTGCTACCTTTCTCATTTTTTAATTTATTATTTTTAAGCTTTACCTTCAAAATTATTAAAAATGATTGCTGTTTTCAATCCAACTGAAATAAAGAAACTTTAACTGGAAAACCATTTTTGTTCTAGAAGATGTTTTATCACTCCTGCAGAATAACTTCAGAATAACTTCAGGACAGAAAAAACATGGGGCTATATGCAATTCACTTTTTCACCTGAGTTTTCTCCTAGGAGATAATTTTTCATCTTCGATTTAAAATAACTTTCCAGCACTTTTCAACTAAAATAATACCAAAAAGTAGGTGAAAAAGTACTATCAAAATTATTTTGAGTATTTTCTTGCTTTCTGGTGGCTTAAAAGGCATTTTATTGACAAGTTTAAAATGATCACCTAGGAGAAAACTCAGGTGAAAAAGTGAATTGCATATGGGCCATGATGGTCTCTACCTGAAGCTACCTTATTTCTCTTTGGCTATGCCCTGACCTGAACAGATGAGAATCTTCACAAAACTGTTACTGTTTTTCTTTAAATAATTTAAAGGGCTACTTTTAAATTAACAAGTAAGAATTTACTAGAGATAATAATGTAGTCAACAGTAGATATAAAAAAATCCAGCATGTATGCAGCTTACCAGGCAGAGCAGGTCCAACGATGGTTTTCTCCAGAGGCTGATCACAGACCCATTCTTCACAGCACTTGCCAGGCAGTTTCACTCTTCTGGGGTATGGGCATTCAGGGCTGGGAAGACGTACATCCATGCCGCAGAGTGGAACACAGCCAACACCTCCATCCATACAAGTGCACTGGTACTTGCAGCTGCTTTGGAAAGATTCACCACTCCTGTAGACCATTCCTCCAAATACACAAGAGGCTCCTTCCTTGGCTATAATGAAAATAGGTACTGATTTAGGATACATGTGTAGAGGTCAATCATACAGGTAAGATGACACTATTCATATGTAATTCTGCCTATCCATCATATAACATAGCTTAGCTATACAATGAGTTAACATTTCTTTTCTTTTTTTTTTTTTTTTACTGTTAAATAGTTTGAAAAACTACTGCTAATTTTAATGCATAAATTAAGGTTAATCTATTTAATAACTTTCCAATTCTATGAAGTGAAGTTTAGATTTTGTGATGTTGCTAATGACACTCACCAGTGCAGACTCCAATCTTCCTGTTGATTCTAGAGCCAAAGTCACAGAACAGTCCTTTGTGTGGGTCACACACATCTCTCTCCGAGCACAGCTCGCCCAGCTGCTTAGCACACACTTTACAGCATCCGCATCCGTCTTGCACCAGGCTGGTCCCAGGTGCGCATTCAGGTACTTTGTGGGGACACAGACATTCCCCACTGCAATCATGGGCGTCAGACACCTGTAGACACAGAAAAAGGCTGGTAAGTAGAGTGCAGGATATAATCCGCTAACACAGTGACTTCCAAGCAATCAGAAAGAAAATGAGCATTTACTTTCAGCTTGTTATACGCTTGCTGAAAATGTAAAACTAATTCTATTCTAAGAAAAGCATTGTCCAGGCACTCACAACATAAAAGTAATTTTAACTAGAATCCTAGCACATAAAACTGTATCCCTAGCAGCTTGAGTCTGTATAAAAGCAAATGACAGTTCAACTTACCCAGCAGAAAAGGACGAAAAGGAGCACAGCTGTCACTTTTCTTGGAGACATTGTTCAGTTTTCTTGCAAAGCAAAAGGAAATGTTCTTCTGCCGTTCCTAGTCTGTAGACCGTGAGACGATCTTGTGTAGTTTCTTGCAGTTTTTTTCTCAAGTTAGTTTGGTGCTTTAGTTCAAAGTCTGAAAGCCTCTTTCCTTTGCCCAGTTAGCTGAGTGTGTTCCTCTCTCTCTCTCTCTCAGGATCAGGAAGAGTTGTTGTGTGAGTCTAGCACTGAGCTGCTGTTCTTTTATACCCTGCTGGAAGCTGAAACTCGCCAATGAGCTGAATGGAGTCCTACACAAGCAGGGACATTCCTTGCATTCCTCCCAACCTTCCTGCCCCATCAGCTCACACCGGATTGATCCTGACCCCTTGACACTCCGCATTCCTTCTGTCTGAAAAAACTGGCACACTCCTTAGCACAAAAAAGGTGCTGTATCCTCACCATCAAATAGGATTTTCTCCTTGCTTTTATATAATTTCCACTCTATAATTTTATATGGAAAGAAGGCAACAGCCTTGTTTTTGTATGGCTAACCTCTGTTCCAGACAGCGTTCCCCCCACCACTTTCATGTTACAATAATCATGTTGGAACACCTCATAGCAAAATGTAACCACAATATAAAAATACATTCTTCCTTGTTTCATAAGCAACCTATACAACAAGGGAGGGGTGCCCTTAGGAAAGAAATGACATGTAAAGAATTTTGAGTGTATTATTTTGTGATGAAAGGAAAAAATGCTTTCAAAACTTATGTAACCTGAACATTACAATGTGTATGTATTTTTTGGCATGTTTTCCCTCCAAGAGGGCTTTCATCATTGCACCACATGTACACTAAGTGTTGGTTTATATTACAGACTCCTCCTGTACAGCGACTTCAGAAACATAAATATTTCCAAGAATAATCTGATTGGGATAATTACATGTTGTAGTGAAAAGCAAAGGTGGTTCTCTAGGAACCACTCAGAATCCAGAATAAACATTAAGTGACTTCATTTAGTTGTTTACAAAACAGAGTTGAACATTTCCTATTTGGTTGAAAGCTTTTGGAATCCATTATTGACTATCTTTCATTACAGGAACCCAACTTATTCGTAAAGAAAACCTATAGGGAAAAAAAGTGTCCAATTGTGATACTTACCTCAGTAGAGGGAAGTCTCTGGATAACCCAGAGGGTTTCGCCATCCCCCACCACCTTGCGTTCCAGCACTGAGACCTCCGAAGAATGTCTATAAGGACTTGTCGAGGGAGCTCAGCCGCACTGCACAGGCGACTCATGCAGGTACAGACAGCTTGCTCCTGTGCAGTTGTTTTCTAAAGTTTTCTGAAGAAGGGAAAGGCACATTGCCGGTCTCCTTCTACAAATGCTATATTTGTGTCTGTTGTGATAACTGCCCAGTGAGGCAGTTTTTTCTGCTTTTTTTGCTCCACTATTGTTTTTCCAGAACCACTCTGAGTCATTTGGAAACGAGATCAATTTTTCTCAATTTTTGGATGACTAGTGTTGGTGGACCATTACCATTGTTTTGCCGGATCAGTGAATAATGGTGCACAGCGCCTATGCATACAAATGGCGCCGCACTAAAAAGATACGCTTATCGCTATTTATCAATAGTACTGCATAATAATGGCGCACAGGAAAAAAAGAAGAAAAACGGCACACTGTAACGTTATTTATCAATAGTGCCGTTCATATGCCAAACAGCAGACGTGATTGCACACAGTAACATTATTTATCAATAGCGCCTTACATAAGCCAAACTGCAGACGTTATTTAACTGCAAAACGGTGAATGGATTTAATGTAGCACTGCCAAGGTTAGGGTTAGGCACCACCAGGGTGGTCTTAGGGTTAGGCACCACCAGGGGGGTGGTTAGGGTTAGGCACCACCAGGGCGGTGGTTAGGGTTAGGCAACACCAGGGGGTGCTTAGGGTTAGGCACCTCCAGGGGGGTGGATAGGGTTAGGCACCACCCCCCACTCACTGAGTGCAGCTCCCTATGCAAGCACGGCTGCACATGCAGCACACGCTGTAAGCACGGAGCTTGCAACTCCAGCTTACAGCGTTTGCGCTGGTGTGCTCACGCATCCACTGCATGGCCACACTGACGGAAGAGAAGGTGCGCGGCCCCGATATGTTTAGTGAAAGTGACTTGTCGCTAATCTTCTGGGGGACCATGCACAGCCACAGGGGACATCATAGCAGAGAGGGAAGCCTCAATAGAATCCTGAGGCTTCCCTCTCTTTAGGTAAGTATGTAATATTGTACCTGAGCTGTTGACTGTCAGCAACAGGGAATCACACACAATGGGCTCGATTCACTAAGACAAATAGCATGCCTTATCAGAGATAACACGCCTTATCAAAGTTAACATGCTTTATCAGAGTAGCATAGAGAACTTATGCGTGCTAATTGGCAATGACGTGAGCTCCCACTGCCCTGAACTCCTGCAGGTTCGTAGCGCTCGCTATGCTACTCTGATAAGGCGTGTTAACTTTGATAAGGCATGCTATTTGTCTTAGTGAATCAAGCCCAATGTGTGAAAAAGGCAGTAGCACTGGTATTTTTTTTTTTACCGCTGTGAAAAAAAAACACACATTGCTCCCACTTTATTGCGATTGAGCATTGGGAAGCATCATGTGTGTTTTCATGTTCGTCTTCTCATTGCAAAAAAAGCATGCGATTTTTGGGAAGTGTGACCACAGCCATATTGTTTTGGCAAATGGAAACTGTAATGCAGGAACTCCTTTAACTGAACAAGTTTTTACTGATGAAAAGATTTTGCTACACAAGTAAAAACAGCTGCAATATTTTGAATTTCTGAAATGTAAAACCCTGAAATAACTTGTTTTCATCAAGTATATACAAATCTCTTATCTAAATGCAAAGTGGTTTAGCAGTGATGTAATTTGTATGTACAGTATATATACATCCAGCTGCAGGCACGCTCTGGTTGCCTGGGTAACATGGGAGCTGTTCTACTGTAGGGATGCCTCCAGCACACCAAAGGTTAGAATTCTTACATAGTTTTCTATAAATAAGGTTATAGCAGGGTGATGTGTGTGCCGAGGAAAATACAAGTGAGCATTCCCTGCAGCATTGCTAATATCTGTTAATAGGTATGATGTCATCCTCTAGTCAGTAAAATCAAGTCACGGTGGGATGTCTCTGTTAAACAGTCAGAGGTCATTAATTGATACATAGCTGTTCCCAGTCACAAGTGGAGAGTCCAGGGAAAGTGTTTTTTTGTTTCTGCCACTTTATCAATCAAACAATAGACAAGCATACAACAGCTACTAAACTAAACAGTACAAGCTGAGTGACAACTCATTCAAACTTGGCATGAACTTGGACAATAAACTAAGCTAAAAGAGGACCTGTAATAGAAATAAATCCAAGCACTGTTTTGTAGCTTCTTTCTACGAGGAGACAGTGTCCTGGATGTCATTCTCATCCTGTGGCTTTTTTTAGTGGGTCAATAACCCCAGATAAGCATGCATACTGAGGACCTCTCACTTCAAACATAGCTACAAGAATAAGCAACAAAGGCAGCATCTACTGTATGGCTTCTAATTACCGGAATACATCCTAAATATGTGGGTAGAGGATTCCTCTAATATTCATATATTTTTATTAGAAGCCCTTCATTATCATTTTGTTTTATGCAGATACATTTTTCCACTTCAGATAAGTATATAAAGACAGTAATACACAAACACACACAAACACACACACACACACACACACACACACAAACACACACGCGCGCGCGCATCATATATCCAAGTCCATGGGGTGTTTTTTTCTACAACATTACAGGGGAAGGTCCATGGAACTCATTGCTACTCATTGCTACTATAATGCATGTTACTAAGAGCGTTACCATTAGTAGCACTCGTTACTGTAACACCGTCACACTACTCGAGTACTGCGGGCCGCATTTGTAGTGTTACTTGCAGTACATGCTGCTGAAAGTAATGGTAATATTGCCGCAGATTTGTGTATCAAGCACATGATGAGATAAACATGGGTATGTACAGTGCCAAGTGTACAAATGCCTAAGCTGTGTTCCAATTCTGCATGAAGAAGTTAAACATTTAGGTATGCAAGTGACAGTTTCTCTCGAGTCAGGACTTACAGCGTAACCATGGCCGGACTACAGCGTAATCATGGCCAGACTACAGCGTAACCATGGTTAGATTTGAGGCAAGGTTGCAAAGGCCATGGCCTAGGTCACTAAGAAACCAAGGGTTGGCAGCGAGCTGGCTCACTCAGGCAGTTGAACTACCAAACATGTTAACCACAGTGGTAATTGACCCGGTCTGTGGCCACGCTGCTTCCACCGGGGCGAGCAGTGGAGCATAGGAATGGTAGAGCACATGATGGAGGGAGCACAGGTCAGGGGTAGCACACAGGAAAGTAGAGCACAAGATGGGGTGAGGGGAAGTGGACTGGTGACAGTGGGCTTTGCGCAGTAAAATGTACAAAGCCAGCCCTGAGGAAAACTGGCAGAGAACAGCTTCTGAGTGCAAGGGATAGATAAAAAAGTCAATAGTTTAATAAATCCACTCAGAAGTAAGTGCTAGGACTGACAGCATAAGGAAGCTGAAAGCTCCACCTGCTACATTCCTTAGAAGGCCAGGAACAGTGGAGATCACAACTTTATGGTCAGTATAGTACACACATGTCAGGGCTCCACATTCATTGTTGTCCAGGGCTCCACTTTACCTAAAACAGTCCAGGGCTCCACTTTACCTAAAACAGTCCAGGGCTACATGAGGGACCTGCCAAGGCACCAAGATGTTTTTCTTATTTACATCAACTTAGGCTTCAACGTGTGTATATCTGTCTACTATACATGTAGGTACCATAAAGTGAACCTGGGATTACTTTTCATTTTCTCACCAACATATTTGCCTGTTTACATATCTTGCCAATTGCTTGAAGATTCACAAATCCACCCTTTCTTGATTAGTCTAGTTTTTCATGTTGCATGGCTGGTTGGCGAAGCTTAAAGAGACTATGCTCTTTGCTTTTAAGACTCTGACCAGTACTGCAAAGTACTTAAATATGCATACCTTTCTGTAGCTTGTGCTCTCCTCTTTCGTTTGATGCCTGAATCGCTGTTCTACACCAAATAGTTTTCCTTTGATTTCAATTTAAAAATCACGGCTGCCATTTTGGCTATGTTATAACTTCCGGTTCACCCCTGTCTTCTCAGTTAGAGAAGTGCATCACTGAATGAAGCAGGAAGAGGAAGTGACACCCATGGCCATTGCAAGAGGCCCCTCCAGAGGGGTCATAGCACGACTTTGTTGGAAGTCGTCTGTTTAATGGCATGCCCATGAGAGGTGCTCGGAGTCCCTTTAAGTTATTAGCCAAACTCATGCAGCAATTGCAAAGTACTATTGGACATTGCTTCATTAATTAGTTCTGGGATTTGGTTTCTTGAGCACCATGCAATGTATATTAAGAGCAGGGCATTCTGTCTACCATAAAATCACAAATGCTAGTAACTAGAAAAGAAAAAACTACAGGTCCGCTTGAAAGAAAGCTGTGGTACACAGCAATAGCTATATTTGAGAGGAAGCGTCAAATAGTGTATAGTAATTGTGTACAGTACATACAGAATTAACACATTTTTTTCAGACAATTATAAAAAGAGGCAATTATACTGGGATAGGCATTTAATAGTCTTCTGCAAAGGATTACCAATTTTCATTTGTATGAAGTTTTTTAAGGGTGTGTTCCCAGTAATGTGCACTTTTTTTTTCCCACTGCAGTTGCAAATCCATATAAGGAAGTTCTGAATATATATATATTAAAAATATCTGAACTGTAAAACAGCTTTGTGAAAGAGTTAACATTCTGTGTTTTTGACTTTCATGCAGGTGTTTATATAAAGAATTCCTTCACAAGTACATATTTTTTTTCTGGTAAAATGAGGAATTTAGTTCAGTTGGCAGCACATGTATATTTACACAGCTATATACAGTAGGTTTACATGTGCTTCAATTGCAGCAGTTAGTTTAGTCGGCTCTTGTAAATTGTACAGGTGGGGATCTTACTGCATTCCTTCCCTTTAAGGTTCTTCCTGCGTTTTCACAGTCATTTGATCAGGTATCAGACATGCTGTACCGAAAAACTGGACAAACTACAGGAAAGTGGCTAGACTAGAAGTGTTTGTGTACTTAAAGAAGGAATCTTGCACATTTTCAACTTTCAGTCACAGACATTTTCTTATTGGAGCAATTGAAGGTCTGTGCCAGCCCTCAAAACGGAAATCAAACGCTCCCAGAGAAACATACCTAAGGAATGCTAGACTTTAGCCAAAAGCTGTACGCAATGCACAGACAAAGGAAGTCTAGCCCTATATGGAGATCTGCACACTGTGCTATTTATCTCTGTGATAGCCAAAACACTTGCTGAAGCAGGCACTATTTCTAGCTGTCTTAGGTTTTTCTCAATGTCTAGAAAGAAGTTGCATTTTGTTCCAGGTTTTTGAGCACAGATGACTTCCTCTGTGCTTTACTTGCAAAGCTCAGTTAAAGATTTCACTTTTGTCTCAGTTTTTTTTTCATTTCCTTTCGTTTTATAGAAGCAAACCAGTATCACGTCCTTTTTAAAAGCCGCCTCAGATGTAAATATACCATCTGATAGTTTAGTAAGTTGAGCACCCAAATATAATTTTTTTTCTCCCTGACGAGTCTAAAAATCAAGTTCAAATTTTTGGACACATGACCAAAGACTAAATGTGGAGAAGACTAAATGATGGAGAAGACTAAATGTAGGAGTTAACAGCAGACTTTGCAGACCAGGCTACGGCCCCTTTCACACAGGTGATGAATCTACATGCTAGCTGGGCATACTTGACTCCGGTCTATAACATCATGCATCTCCTGGCAGCAATTTAATGCTGCTTAATGACAACACTGGCAACATGCCAAAATGTGCCTCCATTCGGTTGACACCTCTCCACTGCTTGCGGTGAGAATCTGAAAGTGGCCGGCCATTGCACTGGTAGCAGCTGACAGGCAGTAAATGCAATACCTGCTACTATCATGTAAAGATATCTAACACTGCAACATAGGGAATGGGGGGCACTGGGGGAAAATGTATGGGGGGGGGCACTGCCACTAGAACTAATGAAATGTATAGGAGAGGGTTATTGCTACTAGAACTAGGGAAACATATAGGGAGGGAGGAGTGTCACTGTCACTAGAACCAGGGAAATGTATAAGGGAGGGGGCCACTGGCACTAAACCAGGGAAATGTACAGGGGATTGGGACCACTGTCACTAGAACCAGTGCAATGCATGGGGGAGGGGGCCACTGCCACTAGACACCAGCGAAATGTATAGGGGAGGGGGGCTTCAAAGATTCACACGTCACCCACCTTCTAGGCCTAGCGTAGACCTTCGTGCCTGTGCAGATCTCCTGCAGGTACACCACTCCTGCTATACCGTGATACAAACTTCAAATATGGAGACTGCACACAAAAGGCTTCAGCAACAAGCTGTATTCAAAGCATGTAGAGGCACAAACACAACATGTTTCGGGCGGAGCCCTTCCTCAGGTGTTACTAGAACTGTTACTAGAACCAGTGCAATGTATGGTGGGTACTGCCACTAGACACCAGAGAAACGTATATGATAGGGATCGGGACCAATAGGGAATGCTTTGTAGGTAGGTGGACCACCATGGAATGCTTTATAGATGTGGGTGGGATCAATCTATCTTCGCCCCCTCCTTCCCCATGGTGGTGTACCATGGCATAATTAAGCAGCAGAAAAAAATACAGTTGAGTACACTGTTAATTTTGTTTGAATGCTTATGTAGCCAGTGGAATAACACCAGCCCCCACAATCCCTGTGACTGTGGGGGCAGAGACAGCCATGATGTGGGGGCATATCAGGATCATTTTCACTGCAAAATAAAAGTATTTTTCCTGTCTGTGTACTTTTCAGTAGACCTTCTACTGCATTCAGCTGCCTCATTTGCATTACAAAACACAGGTTGATTAACCCTATCAATGGAAAAAAAACCCACTTTAAGACTATGTACATACACTAGATGGTACTTGTCTGCACTTGACAAACCTCCGGGATTGCCCCTGCCTGGGGATTAGTGATAGTGAGGGTATATATTGTCTTGTCACTTAACTGTCCCTCAGAGGGGCTCATTATCTAATTCCTGCCATAGTCTTATGTCTATGTATGTAGTGCATTCGTAGTCTAGGGCCAATTTTTTAGGGGGAAGCCAATTAACTTGTCTGTATGTTTTTAGGATGTGGGGGGAAACCAGAGTGCCCGGAGGAAATCCACGCATAAACTGGGAGAACATACAAACTCCTTGCAGATGTTAACCTGGCTGGGATTCGAAACGGGGACCCAATGCTGCAAGTCAAGAGCGCTAACCACTGCACCACTGTGCTGCCCGAAGACCTTATGTGTAATTGTGTGTAAACCCGGATGAAGGTTCCCACTGTGAGAAATGAACTATTTACTTCAGTGCAAAGCTGTGAATCATCCTCAGGCCTAAGATACAAGCGCTGCTTTTTATCACACAATGGTAAATTTCTGTATAGAACTTCCAAACAAAGGCAGCAAATTATGTCTAATTGCAGACAATTGTGTCCTGACACAGGTTTGTCACTTCGGGAAAACATTTTTTGATGTACAGCGCACTTTATACAGTCTTCATGATCAAATGCATAGGATTAACAGTAAAGCACTTCTTAAAAGCTTAATGTCTGTGGGCATCGGCCTCATTCGGTATTCCTGGCAGCCCGTGTGGTATTTCAGACTGCCCCTGACTCACTGAGAGTCAGAAGCCACAGGAACATATTTGGTCTCATAAACTTGTTTCCAGAACCAATCCAAATCAACCCAAAGGAATGTTTGTCCATGGACTATTTACTAGAAGTGGATTTGTTTTCATAATTCAGCAATAAAATCTTTCTCCCATATTACTTTCATAAAAAAGAAACACATTCGGTTGGACTCTGCTGGGGTACATTTTGTATCTGGATGTATTTTGTTGCTCAGAGCACACAGTAGTACTTTATTCATGTCTGGCTTCTGTGAGGTATTTTGTGGTATCCCTGTTAGCATTGCTTTTATATAAACCGCCACATTCCGGATACCAAGGCTCTTATAAAGTGTCATATGGTAAAATATATATTTTTTTATACCATTCATAATGTCACGCACTTCACACATGTATATGCATATGTTATGGTATGCTTGGATCTATATTCAAATTCAATCATGAAGAACATGACCTTTGCTGATACTTTTCCTTCTCCTCATACACCTGCCCATTATGAGCTGTAGATGGCATTGTGGAGATTACTGTTATCTACTGGCCTAGTTCTTCATGTTGCTTTATTATTTGTTTTTAACCACTTCCTGCATTGAGGACATCTGAACTTTGAAATCTGGAAGCAGAGCATCTGCAGCTCTGAAAATCTATATGTATCTATATGTTGTAATTAGCATCAATAATTGTTGTCAGCTAAAACCTGATCTGGCAGGATTCTTTTTGACTCAGTATCAAGGAAGTGTCTAATATCCATGGAAACCTGTCTTATGGTGAATGGAGAAACTCCATGGACATGGGCCAGTCTGGAGATTATAGGCCTGCCCTGCCATGATAGATGCTTACTGTTCTACCATATACAGATTGAGGTTTCAAGTCTAGGAGGTCTTAATTAACAGGAGTATAAAGGTTGTGAATATGCCTCTTGAAAAAAAACATCACACAGTCTCCAAAGAGGGTATCTTAAAACCTCTATGGAGCAGCTTGTAGAGTGGCACATGAAAAAAAGGGTGACATAGTAATTTTGGCTCCAGGAAAAGCCGCTAGTGGAATATTGGTAAAATTACTGATCATCTACAGTGGCAGTGGCTAATTCTGATAGTAGAATATCAGTCATTTTTACAGATATTTTATTTGAAATCGGTGGACATATGTCTTTTTTTCAACCCAAATAACTATGTAACTATGCAACTATCACCTAACCCAGGGTTTCTCAAACCTGTCCTTGTGACTCTCTAACAGTGCATGTTTTACAGGCAACCTCGCCTATGCACAGGTTGCATAATTAGTCTCTTAGCTAGGTGGATTCCATGTAGCTGAGACACTAAGTACCCCACCTGTGCATAGGTGAGGTTGCCTGCAAAACATGCACTGTTAGGGAGTCACAAGGACAGGTGTGAGAAACACTAACCTAACCTAACCCTCTTCTCACACTAACCCTCCCTCTACTGATGCCTAACACTAACCTGCCATCCCTTCTACCGGCGGCAAACTCCACCAATATCTGTACCACCTTATGCCACTTAATACTTCTTCTGCCACTATCTGTGCTGCCTATTACCACTAATTATCGGGTGCTAAGACCGAAGCAGGTTACTTTGATCCATGGTGCTCAGCACCAAATGCTGAAGCTGGGTGCCGTCATAGCAGCAATGTTATGATGCGCGCCCCATGCAGGAGTAAAACTGGGATCCAGCAATCGCCAGACTCCGAATTACATCTCCCTCTGAGTTGCTACAACTCGGAGCGGGAATAGTGTTTAACGCCCCTGGGGAGTTTAGCGGCAGCAGGGAGAGTCCTCATTTGGCTCACCCTGCACCTAACTCACCGGTGTCTGGCGGCCATCCCATGTGTACGCGCCCAGACCCTTCTCCCAACCATGACCAAGAAGCAGCACCTCTGTCTCAACTTTCAGGTCAAATCACACACGCACGCACGCACACACGCACGCACGCACGCACGCACACACACACACACTCACACATATACATATAACTGAATGGGCTAATGTTGTTTTTTAGCCACCATTGTATTTTCAAATTTTGTCTGTCTATGATCTATCTGTCTAGGTAGCTAGCTCTCTACTGCCTACGTACAGAATGTTTTCAACTTGGCCCTGATAATCACCTATGCTGTTCTGTATGTCTAGTTCCCAGACAGTTGTTCATTGCGGTTGTCTGAACGGACTCATGGAATGTAAGAAAAGGGTATTCTTGTATAAATATGAAGCTGCAGCCAATGACGTAAATGGGAAACCTAGGTTCATTAGGCACGGCAAAGGCTATCCCGGGGCAGAGCTTCCTGTTTACCTAGGAATGTCTGAGAAAGGTAACAACTATGAAACTAGGCTCAATGCCTCCATAAGATTACATTATTTTTACATCTTGTTGAGAAATACTCCCTGTCAAGCAGATTGCCACACGGAGATGTGAAGCTGTAAGTGTGAAAACCATAGTGAGCTGTATGAGTATCATTGTAAACACAGGGAACACCTCTAGATAGTTCAGATTCTCCTCAACAGGAAGACTCAGTTTTAACACTTCAGTTCAAATGTCAGGACATTGTTTACTGTATAATCTCACAATAACGTGTCTTGGATGTACTGTAATTCCACTGGTATATGAATGCCAGTCAATGCACATCCTAAATATTAATGCACAGCTACATATTTACTACAAAACATCCCTATTTTGGATCCAAATACTCATTTGCCTTTATTCTTATGTTGTTTTATTTAGGTAAGGTACAGATTTGTATAAATAAATGTATTTATCTACTAAAACCATATTTATGTTGTGGTAAAGTCAGGGGCATAACTAGAGGGAAGCGGCCCCTGCGATCACAGCGAGGGTCCAGAGCTGTTGGGGGTCCGATCTACTATCCTTCCCTTCCTCTGATACAGGAGACTATTCTTCAGATCAAGTATTTCTGTGGCTTGTTATTGGTGTGAATATCATGGTGGCCACACTTGTTATACGGCCCTTGTAAGGTGGACCCCCAGGCCATGATAGGCACCAAGGGGAGACAAAAGAAGGGGTGCGAACATTGTGGGGCTTTATCAAAGTTTTGCTGGAGGGCCTTATGAATATGCCACTGGGCAAAGTCCATGCCTTATTTTCAAATCATTTTGATGATGAATATTGCATTATCTGCACAACTGGATGTTTGGTGGAGGAATAATATTGACAAAACATGTTTGAATGCTTGAACTTTTTCATCCAGAGATCTAAAGTTAGCCATGCCAGAGTTTATAACAGCCTGAGGAGGCAAGCAATCCATCACAGCTGGGTTGCACATTTTTTTGATATTAGTGATTGATGTACTAGTTTGCCCCACCCGCTCTTGATCAGATTTCAGGAGAAACCAGGTTGAGAATTGGTTGAACCACTGCCCCTACTAGCATCGTACCACTCCATGCAGAAATGGCTGTCAATCTCCCGCTACTTCTCTTCATGCCAAGGCAATAAAAAGCTACCACGGCATCTCAGCAACCTTTTGAATGATAAACTATCCAAAATTGTTTAGAAGTTTAAATTAATCGGATATGTTGAGTTCAATAAATTATCAGCTTGGGATTTAAAAATTGACCCATTCATAGTTCTTCAGGGCTGGATACCAGTGAAAAACATGGTTGACCTTGCAGATCTGATCTGGATTTAGTTAGCAATTGCAAACAAAATGGCGACTGTCACTGCAGTCTCTCTGGTGTCTTTGTTTGGGTGCTGGAAGCTGTGTGTAGGTAAGGGGGAGGATAGTGTTAGGTGTAGGTAAGGGGGAGGATAGTGTTAGGTGTAGGTATAGGAGAGGATAGTGTTAGGTGTAGGTGTAGGTAAGGGGGTTAGTGTTAGGTGTAGGAATAAGGGATGTTAGTGTTAGGGGTAGGTATGAGGGAGGTATGAGGGAGGTTAGTGTTAGGTGTAGGTGGTGGGGGTTAGTGTTTGGTGAAGGTATAGTGGGGGTTAGTGTTAGGTGTAGGTATGGGGTACACAAAGCTTAAGACTTCTGTACATTAGATTTTTCAGGGTATTGTGCCCTCTTTGGAGGTTATTTTCAGCTGTCTAAACAAAAGGGTAATGTTAGGTACTGGATTGTATGTTAAGCTGATTTGATTGTAATATCAATCTGAAACGATCATCCTGGTCTACTAACAGAAGGAAATGTGCTATACAATTCAATAAGAATGTAAATCAGGGAGAAGAAATATTTTACTATGAGCAAACATACCCAAATAATTTATAAAGTAATATTGTTAAGAATCAGCAACATTATTCATTAAGCTATATTCAGTAAAGTTCCTCTTTAAAGAGGAGCTGCCAGCCATACTATCTCAGAAAAAAACCCACATATATAAGTAGATCAATACTTGCTCTACTTACATAACATATGTATTGTACTGTCCATGTTTTGATTTCAATGATTTTTCTATAGTAAAAAAAGAGAATATCCTTCTTAGGATTCTGCATTTTAGCTGTGTCTATCTTGAAGCCAATCCTGATGTCATTTCCTCCCTTACTCTCCTCTGCCTGATTGTGTATGCACTGCCCACCCTCCTCCCAGTCTTCAGGCACTTTCACCCAGCTCTGCAATAGAAAGTGCATTGTCTCAGCATGAGAAATAATGGCCAAGCAGAGAGGAACAGAGTTGTGGGAGGGGAAAACAGGAAGGAAAGAGGCTTCAGCCCATCAGGCTGCATTAGTAAAGTCTGAGGGGAAAGTAAAGAAGCAAAAAAGACAACCCAGCATGCCCTGCGACTTCCTTTGTGCGGCAATGTATCAAGTAAGAGTCAGGTAAACTGGGGAATGATCATTTATCAACAAGAAAAGTAATAGGGATTTTTAACTTTTGGATTGCCTGGTTAGCATCCTTATTACTTGTTTACCAGATAAAAATAAAGTGTACCTGAGACAGGGTATATAAAAAATTATAAATACCTGGGGCTTCCTTCAGCTGAAGCAATTCATAGCTGGGCACCACCATAGCAGAAATGCTATAGTCCGCGCCCCGCGTAACAGTAATTTGGGGCTCCGGTGATCACCAGACCCCGAATTACATCTTCCTCCGAGTTGCTACAACTCACAGGGGGAATAGTATTTAACACCATTGGGGAGTTTAGCGGCAGCAGGGCCCGGCGCCGACGTAATATGTACCCCATCTAGCCCCCTTCAGGTTGCTTGCTCCCTCGCCGTCCTCCTGATCTTCCGCTATTCGGCCCATAAAGTCCTTCAGTCAGGGCCAGTCGAAGCATGTGCAGTCCGACTGCGAGCTCCCCCCCCAGTTCTGCTACGGCACAGTAGAACTGCGCAGGTCCAGAATGTTCCCAAAGACAGGAGCACCATGTGGGCTCATGCGCGGCCGGGCTGTGCATGCACAGTACGCCCCAGACCGTAGGACTTTATCAGCCGAATAGCGGAGGATCCAGAAGGGCAGCAAGGGAGAAATCAGCCTGTAGGGGCCAGTGCAGGATCATAGACCAGGCAACCTAGGCTGGTGCTTGGGGCCTGGTGGGTGTCAAGGGGCACACCTGCCACCTTCTTTTACCTCTCTTCACTTCAACTTACGAAAAGAACCACAAAGAGGACACAAATCTACTACCTTGCCTAGGGCCCCATTACATCATAAACCCACTCTGGAAGAGGGTTGGAGGCAGCCCCAGGTACATATAATTTTTTTATATCCCCCTTCAGCGTACATATGGTATGGCTGCCAGTGAGTTGGGCACAGGGCGAGCCGATTGACGGTTCTCCCTGCTGCCACTAAACTCCCCGGTGGTGTTAAATATTATTCCCCCTCCAAGTTGTAGTAGCAACTCGAAGGGAGATGTAATTTAGGGTCTGGCAATCGCTGGATCCCCAAATTACTCTTGTATGGGATGCGTATCATAGCATTGCTGCTATAATGGCACCCAGCTTCGGCGCTGAGCGCCATGCGCTGGAATAACCTGCTTCGATACTCCCGTCTCAGACTGGATTTTAAATGTTTTTTAGAAATCCTCGCATGTTCTCGACCGTAATCACACAGTCACTGGTTTATTAAAATTTGAGTAGTCTGATATTACTAAAGGGAACTTTGCTTATTTTTGCTTTGCAGGTAAAGCCTTAGTAAATCATAATCATTCATCCTTCATTTGTTGTGCGTGAAAGTGAAATGAGTTTGTCTAAATGTAAAAGTTTACCAGGGAGCGGCCAGAAGAGGGAGTCCAGGCTGCTGCAGCTGCAGAATAAAGGGACGACTGTTTTCTAACAGGTAAACAAGCTTGTCTGGAACGAGCTGAAAAAAACTGTATTCCTTACATTTTTGTGCTCAAGTCTGGAGAAACGCTTGAGCGCATTTTTTACAGGTCGCAAAGAAATAAAATTATGTTTATCCGCAACGGCTATACCACCTAGGTAATACACACACTGACCAGCACACTTGAACTTGGTTATAACATTTAAAAACACATATAGTGGTATGTAAGCTCTGCAGAGGTGATAGTCTACCATGCATGGATTAGAATGTGTGCTGCAGCAAACTGCTGCATGCAGTCTGAATCACACTGGCATGTAACTCGAATGGCAAGCTAATTGCCCGAAAAGGCAGAATTTCCATCTGGCTCACATGCGGGGAAAAGCTGAAAATTTGGGGCTAGTTGAGACAGGCCCTTCCATAGGAATACTGCCACCAGTAGGAGAAACTGGTGGTAATGTTCCTGATATAATCCCGCTCCCCCACCCCCCTTTGTGCATAAGCACTTATTTATTTATTTATTTATTTATCGTATTTATAAAGCTCCAACATATTACATAGCGCTGTACATTAGTTAAAGGGACTCCGAGCTCAACTTAAAAAGCAAAATAGTACTCACCTGGGGCTTTCTGCAGCCCAGTGCTGGTCGGGAGGTACTACGACGGCGTCCTGGCTCCTCTCCTAGGCCCCGCTCCGGAACCGCTGCCCGGCGGCAGCCCGGCAACACTAGACCAAGTGTCGGGCTCCTTCTTCCGCGTATGACGCGGCTGACTTAACCACGCCGGCCGCCTCGCGTCATCACAGCGGCTGGCGTGAAAGTACTGCGCATGCACGTGGTGACGTCAGCCGCGTCATACGCGGAAGAAGGAGCCCGACACTCGGCCCAGTGTCGCCGGGCTGCCGCCGGGCAGCCATTCCGGAGCAGGGCCTAGGAGAGGAGCCAGGACGCCGTCGTGAGACCCCCCGACCAGCACTGGGCTGCAGAAAGCCCCAGTGAGTACTATTTTCCTTTTTAAGTTGAGCTTGGAGTCCCTTTAAGGTTACAGACAATATTTAGAGGTGACATACAGCAATACGACAATACAGGAATACATGCAAACCAGATAGTATGAGTACAAGGTAATGCTTAGTCAGTCACTGGATGGAAGCATGGAGATTAGGCAAGTTGAGCAGTGGCGTAGCTAAGGAGCTGTGGGCCCCGATACAAGTTTTAAAATGGGCCCCCCCAAGCATTCTATAAATAACAATTGATACGGCGCACCAAAACCTGCCAATGGCAACTACAGTGTCAGAGTTGCAAAAAGGGGTTTGGAAACAGCTAGTTAATGATTACCACTATTCAAAGTATCTATAGAAGTGATTATTATGAGCACAGGACCAATAGAGAGCTAATACTGCAGTTGAGAGAGGGCCCTTTGTGGCCCCTCTGGCCCAAGGGCCCCGATGCAGTCGCTATCTCTGCTGCAACCTCTATTGCTACGCCCCTGAAGTTGAGTTTGTGGCCGAACATTACGGAAAGTCGTGTGCGTAATCGCCAACGATTTTCGTATGGTCCCAAACCATCACTGTCAGTGCTGTGTAACTGTACATAAAAAATGCCTTTCCTTTCTCTTTTCCCTCTCTGAGAGCATTGCAGAGAGTACAGTAACCTTCCCCCCACATCCTGTGTCAGGTCAGGAAAGAATTTCACACGTGGGTAACCCACTTGGGTAGAGCCATTTGGCTACCCAGCTCATGTCTCCAAGCCAGCTCAAACTGGCTGAGATATAAGTTCCCTCCAAACTCATAGCTTCTAACAAAGAGAACTTTCATTTATTAATAATTCAAAATAGGTTGGGCACAGCAAGACAAAAATTACATTTCCTGATACCTAGAAATCAGTTTTATCATTCACATGAATTGCTGAACATACACAATCGTACCTATTCTCCTGAAATCGCTACCCTGTGTTTAATAGAAGTGTGCCTTTATAACCCGTATGCGAGAACCCGGCCCAGATATACCGATCTGACCCAGGTTCCTGCATACTGCTAAGGGTTAATAGAGCGTTCTCCAAGTCCTAGTATAATTACAGTAGCGGGCTGTGTAACTCGCTTGGTGGCAGATCTTTGAATTGTATGTGTGAGGTGAATCAGTTGGCATCCGAACGCTCCCTTCGCGAGTCAGTTCATCAAATTGCGAATGCGGGTTACCCTTCGTGATGAACAAATGACCGTGTAAGAGGATTTCTGACGCTGATCGATTTACCCCATCCGCAGACTGGCCCTGCGGTCTGTGACAGAGTTCACTCAATAGTTAACTCAGATCCATAGGATGGGTGTATGGTAATAGAGGTGTGTGAACAGGTAGGGGACATAAGGAGGAGGACCCTGCCTGATTACAATCTAGAGTAAGAGGTGGGGAAGCACTTGCTTTTCTCGGGCATGTGCAGTAGAGAGCTTGTGCCCAGTTCAGATGTACTTGTTCCCGTGCACTGGGTATGCAGAGCTCATGAACTCTTGAATGCCCAATAGCAGGGGCGTAACTAGACTAAATAGCCCCCCCCCCTGCAAAAATGATAGCTTGAGGCCCCCTTTGTCCCCAAACCCCACAGGATTAGGAGCTAGCGAATACCAGCAGAGAATGTTCTGCTATGAAGCAGCCTCAGGAAGCAGAAAAAAATGTCACACGCTTCTGCACACAGTTTTTGTGAGTGAATGGGGAGGTTTTTTTCTAATTGGCTGCAAGGCAGGGATCGCAGGGGTGATTGCTAAGCCCATGAAACCCAGTGCACAGAACTGGCTATATGCCAGTCAGACCCAGGTGAAAACAGACACCTTTTTGCTGGATAGTGTAGTTTTATGTTCCTGTAATTTATTACATCGAGAAAATAATTCTGAAAAAGTTAAAGCTGTTCATGGCTATCAGTCAGTCTTGGCGTTAATTCTATGCATTTATACTGTCTGAATTGTATGAATGTGTCAAAGGATTTTTGAATGCCTCAAGACATAGCTTCCACCTATTTTAGACGCATAGTCGCTATTTAAAGCCACACTTAATAATTTAAAATAGTGAGAGTGAAATTCCCTAGCAGAGTTTGTTTGTATACTGCCCTTTTTCAGTGTCAATAGCAGGATGACGCTATCTAAGCCAGGGCTTTTCAACCTTTTTACCAATTGTACCACTTTTATTGCCTGAAAATGTTCAGGTATCACTAGTGTGCCTGCGCAGTAGACTGGACGCAATCGGGCTTGGCAGTTTCTGCTGGAGCCTGAACGGAGCGCAGCTACTGCGCATGCGCACACACTGACAAAAAGAACGTTGGGGCTCCCAGCGCTGGATCCCATCTGCTGAGGTGGAAGGGGGAAATCTCTTTAGGATACAAAAATGGCAGTTGGAAAATTACAGTTGAAAATGGCAGTTGAAAAATGACAGTTGGAAATGGCAGTTGAAAATTGACAGTTGGAAAATGGCAGTTGGATAATGACAGATGGAAAATGGCAGTTAAAATGGCAGTTGGAAATGGCAGTTGAAAATTGACAGTTGGAAAATGGCAGTTGAAAAAGGAAAAATGGAAAGTGACAGTTGAAAATGGCAGTTGGAAAATGACAGTTGGGAAATGACAATTGGAAAATAACAGTTGGAAAACGGCAGTTGTAAAATGGCAGTTGTAAAATGACAGTTGGAAAATGGCAGTTGGAAAACAGCAGTTGGAAACTGGCAGTTAAAATTTGACAGTTAGAAAATGGCAGTTGGAATATGACAGTTGGAAAATGACAGTTGGAAAGTGGAAATTGGAAAATGACAGTTGGAAAATGACAGTTGAAAAATGGCAGTTAAAAATGACAGTAGGAAAATGGCAGTTGGAAAATGACAGTTGGAAAATGACAGTTGGAAAGTGGAAATTGGAAAATGACAGTTGGAAAATGAAAGTTTAAAAATGGCAGTTAAAAAGGACAGTAGGAAAATGGCAGTTGGAAAATGACAGTTGGAAAATGGCAGTTGGAAAATGGCAGTTGGAAAATGACAGTTGGAAAATGGCAGCTGGAAAACGACAGTTGGAAAATGGCAGTTGGGGTAATGACAGTTGAAAAATGACAGTTCAACTGTCATTTTTCAACTGCCAAATTTAAACTGTCATTTTATAACTGTCTTTCTTAAACTGTCATTTTCCAACTGTCAAATTTTAACTGTTTAAAGGACCACTACAGTGAAAAGAGAGGGATATTGAGGCTGCCATATTTACACTCACCTAAAGGATTATTAGGAACACCATAATAGTACAGTGTTTGACCCCCTTTCACCTTCAGAACTGCCTTAATTCTATGTGGCATTGATTCAACAAGGTGCTGAAAGCATTCTTTAGAAATAATGGCCCATATTGATAGGATAGCATCTTGCAGTTGATGGCGATTTGTGGGATGCACATCCAGGGCATGAAGCTCCTGTTCCATCACACCCCAAAGATGCTCTATTGGGTTGAGATCTGGTGACTGTGGGGGCCATTTTAGTACAGTGAACTCATTGTCATGTTCAAGGAACCAATTTGAAATGATTTGAGCTTTGTGACATGGTGCATTATCCTGCTGGAAGTAGCCATCAGAGGATGGGTATATGGTGGTCATGAAGGGATGGACATGGTCAGAAATAATGCTCAGGATGCCCAATTGGCACTAAGCGGCTTAAAGTGTGCCAAGAAAACATCCCTCACACCATTACACCACCACCACCAGCCTGCAGAGTGGTAACAAGGCACGATGGATCCATGTTCTCATTCTGTTTATGCAAAATTCTGACTCTATCGAGACTCATCAGACCAGGCAACATTTTTCAAGTCTTCAACTGTCTAATTTTGGTGAGCTTGAGCAAATTGTAGCCTCTTTTTCCTATTTGTAGTGGAGATGAGTGGTACCCGGTGGGGTCTTCTGCTGTTGTAGCACATCCACCTCAAGGCTGTGCGTGTTGTGGCTTCACAAATGCTTTGCTGCATACATCGGTTGTAACGAGTGGTTATTTCAGTCAACGTTGCTCTTCTATCAGCTTGAATCAGCCGGCCCATCTCCTCTGACCTCTAGCATCAACAAGGCATTTTCACCCACAGGACTGCCGCATACTGGATGTTTTTTCCTTTTCACACCATTATTTACAAATGCTAAAGATGGTTGTGCATGAAAATCCCAGTAACTGCCCCTCTGGCACCAACAACCATGCCACGCTCAAAATCGCCTTTCTTTCCCATTCTGACATTCAGTTTGGAGTTCAGGTGATTGTCTTGACCGCACCCCAAAATGCATTGAAGCAACTGCCATGTGATTACTTGATTAGATAATTGCATTAATGAGAAATTGAACAGGTGTTCCTAATAATCCTTTAGGTGAGTGTATTTCCTTTTAACCACTTCACCCCAAAGGCATTTTTACCCTAACGGACAAGAGCGATTTTTACCTTTCAGTGCTCATCCCTTTCATTTGCCAATAGCTTAATCACCACTAATCACAATGTAATGATCTATATCTTGTTTTTTTCATCACCTATTGGGCTTTTTGGGGTTGATATTTGTTTTGAGCAATTACTTGATTTTCTATGCATTTTAAAGGGAAAACAAGGAAAAGATTAAAAAATACACTATTTCTCCAATTTCATCCCCTATAGTTTTAATATAAACACTGCTACTGTGCATAAAACCCACACATTTTATCTGCCTATTTGTTCTGGTTATCACAACATTTTAGTTATGTCCCTAGTACAAAGTATTATGACAATATATTATTTGGAAATATAGGTGTATTTTTTCTTTGGTGTTTATTTTTCCACTATTTTCACGTGCACGTGCACAGGGATACACGTGCACACGTGGGAGTGTGCACGTGCACGCGCGGGAGTGCACATGTGCATGCGCACAGCGGCAGCAGCACTGTCTGACTTATAAAAATGTCCTGGAGCCATTAAGAGGGTCTAGCAGGACGTTTTTATAAGTCAGCTTGTCATTAAGTGGTTAAGCAATGCCAGTTGCCTGGCTTTCATGCTGATCCTATGCCTCTAATACTTTTAGTCACAGCTCCTGAACAAGCACATGCATATCAGGTGTTTCTGACATTATTGTCAGATCTGACAAGATTAGCTGCATGCTTGTTTCTGGTGTGATTCAGACACTTCTGCAGAGAAATAGATCAGCAGGGCTGCCAGTCAACCCATATAGTCTAATAGGAAATAAATAGCATCCACCATATTCTTCTCACTTCAGTTGCCCTTTAACCTCCTTGCCGGTTTTCCCGACCTGAGCTCGGGGTAGAAAAAAGCAGCTGCTATCGGTGATCCCGAGCTCAGGTCGGGGTAGGCATTGCAGAGCTTTACCTTTAGTTGTGGAGTCCCGCGCGCGAGCTCGCTGCGCAGCGGGACTCCAGCCTCTCTCCCCGGCAGTGTGGGGTCTTTCCCTGGCCGCCGGGATCCCCCATGTCCCCGCTATTCTTCCGGGGACCCGGCAGCCAGTTGGAGCAGCGCAGCCGTGGTGGTGGCAGCAGAGCGGTGGTGGCAGCATGACGTCATCGGGGGCGGGGCTAACATTGAAAATGAACTTCTCTATATTAGAGAAATATAGAGAAGTTCGTTTATATGTATATTAGCGCCATCTTGTGGGCAAAGAGAAAACTGCAGCCCAGGAGCCCAGGAAGGTAATTTTTTTTTATTTTGCTGCAGATCTCCCTGCCAGAATGATTTTTTTCAGGTTTTAGGGTCTGAAAGAGTGAAAAAAAATTGCACCGCTTTTAGACCCTAAAATCTGGAAAGAATCAGACCGCCAAGGAGGTTAAAGGAGTACTTTTTCATCCTAAATATCAAACAAGCTGACACTAACCTGGGGCTTCTATCGGCCCCCTGCAGCGGTAACGTCCAACGCCATCCTCTTCAGATGCTCCGTTCCCCGCCGCTGGTCCCGGTGTAATCATTCCAGTGATTATACTGCGGCTGTGCGGCGGCAGGGAACGGAGCATCGTAGGAGGACGGCGCGTAACATTACAGCTGCAGGGGGCCAATAGAAGCCCCAGATAAGTGTCGGCTTGTTTGATTTTTAGAATCCCACAGAAACTCTGTGTGTGTGTGTGTGTGTGTGTGTGTGTGTGTGTGTGTGTGTGTGTGTGTGTGTGTGTGTGTGTGTGTGTGTGTGTGTGTGTGTGTGTGTGTGTGTGTGTGTGTGTGTGTGTGTGTGTGTGTGTGTGTGTGACTAGAGCAGGGCTTTCAACCTTCTCACTAATTCTACCACTTATATCATCTAAAAAGTACCACTAGTGTGCCTGCACAGTGGATTGGATGCAATCTGGCTTGGCTGTTTCTGCTGGAGCCTGAATGGAGAGCAGCTACTGCGCATGCGCACACACCGACAAGGAGAACTTTGAGGCTCCCAGCACTGGATCCCCTCTACTGTGGAGGAAGGATGAAACCTCTTTAGGGTACAAAGGCCTCCCCTTCCCTGAGGTAAGTACCCCCTGGGCACTTTTTTCTTACAGGTACACTTTAGGAAAAGAGGGCATATGGGAGGGGAAAAGTAGGAAGCATTGGTGGGGAAAAAGACAACTAGCCGACAGATTGCTAGTATTGGGAATCTGTAGGTAGATTGCTAATATAGGTAGTCTTGCAAGTTCCTCTCTTCCCGCCCCCCCCCCCCCCCTCCACATGCATACATATGAACTGGCCGCCGGGAGACTTGGGTGCAGGATACAGCTGGTATACGGCTATTGCTGGAAGCCAAATTACAGTGTTTTAAAAGCAACTTCAGCTCCGTCTTATGACGGCACCAAAGTTACTGACTGTGCGCCGGTATAGCCATAATTCCCATTACAGTGTTCGCCCCCCCCCCCTCCCACTAAATTATACATAGCCTAGCTCCACCAACAGAGAGCTGAGAGCTAGGCAGTAACTCACCACAAAGTTCGGCTACCCTTGCTCACTCCTTGCTGTGCTGCCCTGCGATATAGTTCACTCCTCAGAACATTGGTAAGCCAGCCGCAATGAAAAGACAGCCAGGCAAACAGTGCATGGTGACGGCGCGTATACTTCAAATACAGGAAGTGAGCAGTGACATCACTTTCTGTATCTGCGCCATCACTGTGCACCGGTCGCCTGGCTGTCTCTTCCCCACTGATCTGAGGTCTGAAGTATGCTGCAGAGCAGCACAGCAAGGAGCGAGGGAGGAGGAGCCAAACTTTGTGGAGGCGGGACAGGACCAGGACAAGTGGCAATAAAGTGGCAGGCAAACCTGGTGTGTACCACCTAGCCAACAGCAAAGTACCACCGGTGGTACGCGTACCACAGGTTGAAAAGCCTTGATCTAAGCAATAGAAGCCTTCTGCCCAGAGCCCATCTTCTCCACCTTCAAGTCTCTCAGCAGAGAGAAAGGTAGCATCAGTGGTGCTCAGCAGTGCTCGAATATTCGAGTAGCTCGAATATTCGAGCTCTTTTTCAGCTATTCGAGCTCGAATACCGAGCTCGAATAGCTGCAGCTATTCGAATGGGCTATTCGAGTGAACTCGAATAGCCCATTCACTATTCGAGCAAACAGCGCTATTCGAGCTCGGTTACAGCGCTATTCGAGCTCGAATACCGAGCTCGAATAGCGTCATAGCCCAGATTGATGTCCTTAGAGCCAATCAGAGGGCTCCCAGGCCCTCTGACGGCAGCCAATCACAGAGGGGGACCCTGGCCAGCCCCTACCCTATAAATAGCGGCCGCCATGTTAGGTTTTTCCGTCCTTGCCTGACTTTGTACAGATAAAGATCTGCTCCTTTGTGCTTTGGCTTAGCAAGAGCTTTATTGTGGTCAACTACCTAGCGTTTTTGCTCACATACACCTCCTATATACACCTATATTGTTGTTAGTTAGATAGACATTGTATTTTAGTTAGTAGCTTGTGTGTTACATAGAGACAGACACAGCTGCTGCAGGCAAGCTCACAGCTTTAGGCCTCAGGGCCTTGCCTGTGTGGGCAGCTGTCCTCCTGTCCTCTGTTAGTTTATTATACCAGTGTTTCTGCTGTCCTTTACTACTGAGTGATTGTATTTTGTAGTAACTGTACTAGGACACTCACTGTCACTGTCACTGTTTGTTCATAGCTCCTGCGTGTGTGCGTGCACAGTACACACACTCTATTTCCTTCTGATTACTATTGATTATTGTAATTTCTAGTTGTACTTACTAACTACTTACTACTAGGGACACTCAGTCACTGTTCATAGGCTAGCTCCTGCGCTGCGTGTGTGTGTGCGTGCATTGTCAGTACACACACTCTATTTCCTTCTGATAACTACTGATTATTGTAATTTCTAGTTGTACACTTACTTACTACTTACTGCTAGGGACACTCATTCACTGTTCATAGGCTAGCTCCTGCGTGTGTGTGTGCGTGCACTCAGTACACACACACACACTCTATTTCCTTGTACTTAATCTGATTACTACTGATTACTGTATTTTCTAGTTAGTGTACTAGGGGACACACTCACTGTTCACTGTTCACACTTATACTGATTACTGAATTATTGTATTTTGTATTAGTACTGTACTAGTAATCACTTAGCGATCTAATCACTTAATGATTAGTGTCACCTCACCCACCAACCCACTCCATTAAAGTACCCCACTTTTTCACCCGCCCTTTTAAAAAACTTTTTTGTTTACGTCCAAAACATCAAAGATGTCTGGAAGTGGCAGCCAGCGCGGTTTGGGCAAGGGGAAGGGCAGCAAGGGAATCAAGAGGAGAGGGAGCAGCATTGTGGCAAGCCGCGGCCGCGCCACCATGCACAGTTCCGCAGCAGCAGCAGCTGCGTCAGTGGCTAACATTCCTCCTATAGCCACTTGCCGTGGACGCCTTGGGTGCCGCCCAGCAGGAGCAACTCACGCTGCAGAGACACAGCAGCAGCAGCAGCAGCGTGTAGTACCTGCTCCTATTTTCCTCCAGCCAGGTCGGAAACGTCCCATTGAGGAAAAGGATGCAGACACTGTGGTGCAACTGATGACGGAGGATGAGCAGCCCGCCATCAGCTCTGCATCCGAGGCCTCCACCCTCACCACCACCACCACCACCCCTGTTAGCAGCAGCCGCCCAGCAGGGCCTGGGGAGGAGGCCAGTTCACCGTCACAAGTTGGCGACCTGTCACTCAGCAGTATTTTTACCCCAGGCACCATCAGGGTATTGTCTGCTGTTGTTGGCGATTTGGAGGAGGAGATGCTGATGGGCACTTTGGGGGAGGAGGGATTGGACAGCAAGACTGTGGCGACAGTCAAGCAGCCCATCCATGCATCAGGAGAGGAGTTTGGGGGGTCATCATCCCAGCAGGACATGTTTCAGGAGGGGGATGATGATGATGACACGGTGACAGAAAAAGACTGGGTGCCACCAGCTCCAGGGGATGTCGTCATCAGCAGCTCTGAGGAGGAGGAGGAGGATGCGCTTGTGGGCCTTGCAAGGAGGCGCATCATTGCAAGCATTGGCAGCAGTAGGCAGGTCCCACAGCCTGCTGGTGTCTCAGGCTCAGCAGCAGCAGCAGCATCTGCCAGTACCACCACCAGCACCAGCCGCACCCAAGCCCCCGCCCCAACCACCACAGGGAGACAGGCAGCAGCGGCTCCAGGCCGTAGGGGGTTGTTTTTGTCACCAATCTGGCGATTTTTCACCATGCCCACAGTGTACAGCAAGTACGCCACTTGCAACCACAGTCAGCGGAAGTTGAGCAGCGGTGCAGACCACTTAAAGTTCAGCACCAGCTCGCTCATCAACCACCTTGCTGCGAAACATTTCCACCAGCATGAGGAGTTCCAGAGGCTGAAGGCATCTGGTGCTGGCAGTGGCACCACACCCATCACTGCACAGCCTTCAGCAGAAGCAGCAGCAACAGCAGCCACCCGCCCTCCTGCTCCTCCAGCAGCACCAGCAGGAGTGCGGAAACGCACTGCTCCTCCCCCCTCTGCAACTCCTGCCGCCGACACTGAGGCCTGTTCTGGCAGCCAGTCCTCAGTGGCCTCCTCTGCTGTGTCCGCTGATTCCCGTGCCAGCAAAAGGCCACGCCAGAGCCTTTTGAGCGAGTCCTTCCAGGGGGTGGTTAGGGCTCTGCCTCCCAGCAGCCGTCGCGTGCGGCAGCTGAACGGCTTGCTGGCACGGGCCATGTGCTCCCAACTCCTGCCGTACACGCTCGTGCAGGAGGGGAGCGACATGCGTGCGCTGCTTGCTTGTGCAGCCCCAGACTGGCAGCTCCCCAGCAGACACTTTTTCGCCCGCAAGGCCATTCCTGCACTGCACCGCTTTGTGATGGCCAATGTGGAGCGAGGGCTGGAGCACGCGGTTGGTGAAAGGGTCCACGTCACCATGGACTCCTGGAGCAGCCGCTTCGGGACAGGCCGCTACCTGTCCTCCACTGTCCACTGGGTCAGCTTGGTGGAAGGGGGTGAGGATGGGAGAGCAGCAGCGGGCACAGCAGCAGCAGCAACACAGTGGGTGGTGCCACCCCGCAGGGTCAGGGGAACTGCAGCAGGTTCCTCCGATCCTCTGCCATCCTCCGGCACACCTGGCCAAACCCCCCGCCTCAGCAGCAGCGTGAAGGCCCGCCACTGCCAAGTGCTGCTGCACTTGGTCAGCCTTGGGAAGACCAAACTGATGGCAACCCATGTGTTGGCCAAACTCCAGGAGCAGGAGAGGATTTGGCTGACCCCCAGAGGCCTCAGAGTCGGAGAGGTGGTGGCCGACAATGGGGCCAATCTGGTTGCCGCAATTGGCAGGGGAAACCTGACCCACATCCCCTGTCTTGCCCACGTGCTGAACCTGGTGGTGCAAAAGTTCTTGCGCACCTACCAGGGGATGGGCGAACTGCTGGAAACGGCAAGGAACGTTGTGCGTCACTTCCGGCGCTCGGCTGCAGCCTGTGCGAGCCTGGAAGATGTGCAAAAGGAGCTGGAGCTGCCACGCCATCGGCTGATCCTTGACGTTCCAACTCGCTGGAACTCCACCCTGGCGATGTTGTAGCGTCTGGTTGAACAGAAGCACGCTGTCAACCAGTACCTTGCACTGGCCACTGTTTCCGTCGCTCAGAGAAGGGACAAGACCAGCAACATCCCTTCCATCGTCCCCGATGACGACTGGAGGCACATGCAGCAGGTGTGCTTAGTGCTGGCTCCCTTTCTGCAGGCCACTAACATGGTGAGCAGGGACCATGCTATGGTCTGCGAGTGGGTGCCCCTGGTTTGTCTGCTGAACAGGGCCCTCGATGCTTTGCTGGAACAGGGAGCGGCAGCCTTGGACCAGCAGGAGCGGCAAGCAGCTGCACAGTCCACCTCTGAGGGGGAGGAGGAGGAGGACTTGGTGGAGGTCCCTGACCTCGCTGCTGATGAGGGGGATCAGCACAGCGCAGCTGAGTTGGTGCGGGGGTGGAGAGAGGATGAGGCTGAGGAGGCAGAGGAGGAGGATGAGGACAGCACTGCCGTCGATGTGCCAGCACACGTGGCCCGCCTCTTCCCAATGGCAGCGCACATGCTGATGTGCCTGCGCAAGGACCCCAGGGTGATCCAGATGAAGCAGAGGGAGGACATCTGGATCAGCATGATGTTGGACCCACGCCTCAAGGGGAAGTTGAGCCAGTTCCTGCCGCCTGCAGGAGGAGACCCAGCGCAACAAATAAGGAGCTTGCAGCAGGCCCTTGTTGAGTGCTTGGAGGAAGCCTTCCCCCAGCCTTCCACCCCCACTGTCCAGCCAGCACAGAGGCAGCAGCAGGTGCCTGCATCCAGCAGCAAGCGCCCCACAGACCTGCTGTCTCTCAGCAACGAGCTCTACAGGACTGTAGAGGCTCCGGCAGCAGTGACTAGAGAGGAGGTGCATGCAGCAGCATCCTCCTCCGGTCACAGCCAGCGCCTGACCCGCATGGTGGCTGACTACATGGGGTCCTACAGCGGGCTTGACAGCGATGCCCCTGTTGATCCCATGGAGTATTGGGTCAAGCGCCTGGAGATCTGGAGCGAGCTGGCGCAGTACGCCCTGGAAGTGCTGTCCTGCCCCCCTTCCAGCGTGCTGTCCGAGCGCTGCTTCAGTGCAGCTGGTGGCGTGGTCACCGAGAAACGCTCACGTCTGTCTCACAAGTCTGTGGACAGACTGACGTTTCTCAAGATGAACCAGGCGTGGGTGGAAGGCGAGTTCCTGGCCCCTGTTGTCGGCGAGAGGGGGACATGAACTGGCTGCCGGAAGAACCATCGTTAATGTGCCTTACCACCCTTTACCACCTACTGGCTCCTGCTCACTAAGCCAGCCTGGTTCACTTTGACTATTACGTCGCCTGCAGCCACACATTTTACATTTACAGTGGGCTGCTGTGTACTGCCCTTCTGCTGTCTGTCTGTCTGTCTGTGTTTCCCACTGCCAGGGTACACAGATTTACCTTCTGCTGCCGCTCTGCCACCAGCTATTACATCAAACAATAGCTATATCTGTGTAATTTGCTGTAAAAAAAAAAAAAGTAAACCATTAAAAAAAAAAAAAAAAAAAGGTTTAATTTTTCTAAGGTGCCCGGGTTGAAAACTGTGTTGTCCCAGTTGTGTATTGGACACGATGTGGGCTGCACGACCGCTGTCTGGGACCTCCTGTTGTGTTTATTTACAGCCCTGGTATCAACGCTAGGTACCAGGGCTATTATGTCACGCTGCCTACCTACCTGCTGCCACACTCACACTACTCCTCCATTCCTCCTGCTGCTGCTGCTGCCTGTCTGTGTTTCCCACTGCCAAGGGTACACAGATTTTACCTTCTGCTGCCACTCTGCCACCAGCTATTACGTCCAACAATAGCTACTCTCATTACTCCTCCATTCCTCCTGCTGCTGCTGCTGTCTGTCTGTGTTTCCCACTGCCAGGGTACACAGAATTACCTTCTGCTGCCACTCTGCCACCAGCTATTACGTCAAACAATAGCTATATCTGTGTAATTTGCTGTAAAAAAAAATAAAAAAAAGTAAACCATTAAAAAAAAAAAAAAAGGTTTAATTTTTCTGAGGTGCCCGGGTTGAAAACTGTGTTGTCCCAGTTGTGTATTGGACATGATGTGGGCTGCACGACCGCTGTCTGGGACCTCCTGTTGTGTTTATTTACAGCCCTGGTATCAACGCTAGGTACCAGGGCTATTATGTCACGCTGCCTACCTACCTGCTGCCACACTCACACTACTCCTCCTCCATTCCTCCTGCTGCTGCTGCTCCCTGTCTGTGTTTCCCACTGCCAAGGGTACACAGATTTTACCTTCTGTTGCCACTCTGCCACCAGCTATTACGTCCAACAATAGCTACTCTCATTACTCCTCCATTCCTCCTGCTGCTGCTGCTGTCTGTCTGTGTTTCCCACTGCCAGGGTACACAGAATTACCTTCTGCTGCCACTCTGTCACCAGCTATTACGTCAAACAATAGCTATATCTGTGTAATTTGCTGTGAAAACAAAACAAAAAAACCATTAAAAAAAAAAAGGTTTAATTTTTCTGAGGTGCCCGGGTTGAAAACTGTGTTGTCCCAGTTGTGTATTGGACACGATGTGGGCTGCACGACCGCTGTCTGGGACCTCCTGTTGTGTTTATTTACAGCCCTGGTATCACCGCTAGGTACCAGGGCTATTATGTCACGCTGCCTGCCTCATTGACTGCCTGCTGCCACACACTCATCCTCCTCCTCCTGCTGCTGAATTTACCTCCTGCTGTCTGTGTGTTTCCACTGCCAGGGAGCACATACAATGGCGCTTCCAACATGCGTGCGCCACCAGCTATTTGTTACGCTCAAAAATAGCTGCATTTCTTTAAAAAAACAAAAAATATATATATATACTTTTTATTAACCTCCCTGGCGGTATGGACGAGCTGAGTTCGTCCAGCAAAAACTTGCAAAAAAACGTTAATGACGAGCTGAGCTCGTCCATGCCGACAGGGAGATTTCCTGTTTCTCTGCCCCGCCGGCTGCATTTTTTTCTTATCGGAGGGATTCCCCAGGATGGCTGGATGCCTGACTGCACGCTGTAGGTAGCGATCTGTGCTACCCACAGCGTGCAGAACAAGCATCCAGCCACCCTAGGGAATCCCTGGGCAGCCAGCGGGGCAGAGAATGTGCGGGGGATTCCCCTTGTATGTGGAGGCTGTGCTGGCCAGGGGTTCCCCTCTGTGCGGGCGGGGGGAACCCCTTTATATGGTGGCTGTTGCGGGCAGGGGATCCCCCTCTGTGCGGGCGGGGGGATCCCCCTTCTATTGTGGCTTTTGCGGGCGGGGGGATCCCCCTCTGTGCGGGTGGGGGATCCCCTGCCCGCAACAGCCACCATATAAAGGGGTTCCCCCCGCCCGCACAGAGGGGGATCCCCCGCCAGCAAGCCTCCACATACAAGGGGGATCCCCCGCACATTCTCTGCCCCGCTGGCTGCCCAGGGATTCCCTAGGGTGGCTGGATGCTTGTTCTGCACGCTGTGGGTAGCACAGATCGCTACCCACAGCGTGCTGGGGGGGGGGGGGGAGGATCGGGAGGGGGACATCTGGCTACCTATAAATCTGGCTTGAGACCTGGCTCACTATATACCTGGCTAAACATCTGGCTCACTAGAGATGAGCGTAATGACCTAATTACGATTTCGCGAAATTTTGCGTAATTAGTGTAATTACGATTATGGCCGTAAGTACATAATCGTAATGAAGAAGGATTTCGCGAAATTTCGCGTAAGCGTAATTTTTCGCATACTTTTCGCATTACAATGGTTATTTGTTCATGCCGTAATTTCGCATTAAACGCTACCGTAATTTCGCGTTAAACCGTAACTCTCCGTATAATATAAAAAAGCCGCCGACTTTAAGGGTTAATAGCAAAGCCCCCTTAAATGCTAAGAGCCTCAAATTTGGAGAATATATTAAGGAGATCAGGAGGAATAAGAGGAAAAATTTTTTTTTCAAAAAGACCTTATAGTTTTTGAGAAAATCGATGTTAAAGTTTCAAAGTAAAAATGTATACATTTAAAAACCCGCCGACTTTAACGGTTAATAGCAAAGCCTGCTTAAAGTTTAGGAACACTAAATTCCTAGGGTATATTAAGGGGATCAGTGGGAATAAGAGGAAAAATTTTTTTTCAAAAAGACCTTATAGTTTTTGAGAAAATCGATTTTTAAGTTTCAAGGGCAAAAATGTCTTTTAAATGCGGAAAATGTCAGTTTTTTTTGCACAGGTAACAATAGTGTATTATTTTCATAGATTCCCCCAAGTGGGAAGAGTTTTACTTACTTCGTTCTGAGTGTGGGAAATATAAAAAAAAAACGACGTGGGGTCCCCCCTCCCAGACCTCTTTAACCCCTTGTCCCCCATGCAGGCTGGGATAGCCAGAATGCGGAGCACCGGCCGCGTGGGGCTCCGCACCCTGACTATACCAGCCCGCATGGTCCATGGATTGGGGGGTCTCGGAAGGGGAGGGGCAGCCAAGCTTTCCCCTCCCCCTCCGAGCCCTTGTCCAATCCAAGGACAAGGGGCTCTTCTCCACCTCCGATGCCTCTCCCACATGTCACCCACATGTCACCCACATGTGGGTGACATGTGGGTGACAGATGTGGGCGGGGTGGACAGCGGGAGCTGCGGGGACTTAGCGTCCTGCACGGACGCGTATGCGGCGGCTGAGTGGCGAGTGGCGTCGGGTGCGGCGTAGTTACAATGTAACAAAGTTGTTACATTGTAATAACTTTGTTACATTGTAACTGATAGAACATTTCCGAGGATATTGCGTGGGATCATTTATTTAAAGTTAAGTTAGGTTAATTAAGAATATTAAAGGACTTTTTTCGTGGTTATGTTTTTTGTTCAATTAAAATACTTTTTCTATGTGTTTGTGTGTTTATTTACTTTTAACTCTTAAAGGAAATGGGTAAGGGGTACAAGTACCTCTATACTCATTTCTCCTGGGAGGGGGGGGGGGTGGGCATCTGGGGGACCCCTTTTTAAAGGGGACTCCCAGATTCCACCATGAACCCCCCACCCAGGAAATCGCGGCCTCCACCTCCACCGCCCATCGGAGGTGGAGAAGAGCCCCTTGTCCTTGGATTGGACAAGGGCTCGGAGGGGGAGGGGAAAGCTTGGCTGCCCCTCCCCTTCCGAGACCCCCCAATCCATGGACCATGCGGGCTGGTATAGTCAGGGTGCGGAGCCCCACGCGGCCGGTGCTCCGCATTCTGGCTATCCCAGCCTGCATGGGGGACAAGGGGTTAAAGAGGTCTGGGAGGGGGGACCCCACGTCGTTTTTTTTTTATATTTCCCACACTCAGAACGAAGTAAGTAAAACTCTTCCCACTTGGGGGAATCTATGAAAATAATACACTATTGTTACCTGTGCAAAAAAAACTGACATTTTCCGCATTTAAAAGACATTTTTGCCCTTGAAACTTAAAAATCGATTTTCTCAAAAACTATAAGGTCTTTTTGAAAAAAAATTTTTTCCTCTTATTCCCACTGATCCCCTTAATATACCCTAGGAATTTGGTGTTCCTAAACTTTAAGCAGGCTTTGCTATTAACCGTTAAAGTCGGCGGGTTTTTAAATGTATACATTTTTACTTTGAAACTTTAACATCGATTTTCTCAAAAACTATAAGGTCTTTTTGAAAAAAAAATTTTTCCTCTTATTCCTCCTGATCTCCTTAATATATTCTCCAAATTTGAGGCTCTTAGCATTTAAGGGGGCTTTGCTATTAACCCTTAAAGTCGGCGGCTTTTTTATATTATACGGAGCGTTACGGTTTAACGCGAAATTACGGTAGCGTTTAATGCGAAATTACGGCATGAACGAAACGCAAAATTTCGCGTTGAAAATTACGCTTCCGGTATTTTCAATTACGATTTTAATGGCAATTTCGCTACGCTAATTTCGCATCGTAATCGCAAATTTCGCATGCGTAATTATAGTAATGCGAAATTACGAAAATTTCAGCTCAACTCTGTATATACCTGGCTAAACACCTGGCTCACTATATACCTGGCTAAACATCTGGCTCGCTATATACCTGGCTACACACCTGGCTCACTATATACCTGGCTAACTATACTTGGCTAACTATACCTGGCTGCACATCTGGCTAACTATACCTGGCTGCACATCTTCTACCTATACATCTGGGTCTTATACTCACCATTGGCATGCTGATCCCTCGTCGCGTACCTCTGATAGCTTCCCCAGTGTCTTCTTCCATGTCCCTTGGCGGATTTTGCTTCTTCCTCAGCGATCACATGTTGATCGGCGTTGATGACACCAGGGTCACACAGCGTCATCAACATCTTGCAGAAAACACTTTTTTTTTTAATTGAATTCAATACAATAATCTGTATTAAATTTAATATTAAAAAAAAATTGGTTGCAAAAAAAAATGGTTGCAAATTATTGGAAATTAATTGAAACACTTTTTGCACGGAAATCCTGGGGAAACTGAACGCCAGGGTGGTTAATACTTTGTGATATTATTTTTAGAGGTGTCCGGGTTGAAAACTGTGTTGTCCCAGTTGTGAATTGGACATGATGTGGGCTTCACGACCGCTGTCTGGAACCTCATGCTGTGTATTTACGGCCTGGTACCACCGCTAGGTACCACAGCCTATTATGTCTCGCTGCCTGCCTCATTGACTGCCTGCTGCCACACAATCATCCTCCTCCTCCTGCTGCTGCTGCTGAATTTACCTCCTGCTGTCTGTGTGTTTCCACTGCCAGGGAGCACATACAATGGCGCTTCCAACATGCGTGCGCCACCAGCTATTTATTACGCTCAAAAATAGCTGCATTTCTTAAAAAAATATATATATAAAAGAGAAATAAGTGAAGAAGAAGAAGACGATATAGAAGAAGAAGAAGATATAGAAAAAGAAGAAGAAGAAGGAGAAGAAGAAGAAGATGAAGAAGAAGAAGAAGAAGATGAAGAAGAAGAAGATGAAAAAGAAGATGATGAAGAAGAAGAAGATGAAGAAGAAGAAGAAGAAGAAGAAGAAGAAGAAGAAGAAGAAGGAGAAGAAGAAGAAGAAGAAGAAGAAGAAGTATATACACTACTGAACAGAATTTTGGACACAACTTCTCTTCTCTTTCCACATTTTTTTTTAAAGGAACATCCCCACATAATCACTTGCTGTTGTTACTTGGAAAAAAAGATGTTTCTTGCATCATTCACCCTCAAAACAAGTGTTGGAAGCTATTTAAGGCCAATTCGAATAGTCAGCTCGAATAATGAGCTCGAATACCGACTCGAATAGTGAGCTCGAAGTCCGAGGTCGGATCGAATAGTAAAAAATATTCGACTCGAATATTCGACCGAATTCGAATAATTTACTATTCGAATTCGACCAAACTCGAATAATAAAAAGGGGTATCCGAGCATCACTAGGTAGCATTTGGTCACTTTCATGAATAAGCTATCAGCTGATATGTTTGCCTGGAAGTGGGCTTTAAAAGTTTTTAACGCATAACTGTGTTTTCATATCAGATCAATATGAGGACGCAGGGCCGGGCCGAGGCATAGGCTGGAGAGGCTCCAGCCTCAGGGCGCAGTGTAGGAGGGGACGCAGAATTCATTCACCTGTCATTCCTAATTGTGTTTGAAGCAGAAAGAAATAAGAAAAGGGGATACATAGCAGTGACTGCAAGCCAGATAACTAGATATTAAGGTGTTGGGGAGGTTGTGGGCCCTGTGGCGCCTCTTAGTCTAATAACAATCAGTGTGTGACGGCTGGGGCAGGAGGGATGGAGGGGCGCACTTTGGTGTCTCAGCCTTGGGTGCTGGAGGACCTTGTCCCGGCTCTGTGAGGACCAAAAAATGTTAGTGAAATAGCTGCCATATTGAAGTCACACGCAGCATCCTGTAGGTTGGCATGAGGCAAATCCTCATAGAAATGAGGATACCAGACCATCTAATTTGCCTTGTGAACCAAGAAACAAAATTAAGAGGTTGTAACACGTTTTATCTTCATGGGATTTTAGATCTATGCGTATGGTGACTGCAGCTATGTGATTGCTTAGGAGAAAGCTGCAGTAAATCTGGAAAAGATACTAAAGGACAGAGATTTGCCTTACCAACAAAGGATTGTTAAATAGAGATGGCCCGAACCTCCGATTTTCGGTTTGCGACCCGGGTTCGCGAACCTATGCAAATGTTCGCGAACATGCAAACTTTTGCGAACCGCAATAGACTTCAATGGGGAGGCAAACTTTGAAAACTAGAAACATTTAAGCTGGCCACAAAAGTGATGGAAAATATGTTTCAAGGGGTCTAACATCTGGAGGGGGGCATGGAGGAGTGGGATACAGGCCAAAAGTCCTGGGGAAAATCTGGATTTGACGCAAAGCAGCGTTTTAAGGGCAGAAATCAGATTGCAGGCTAAATTGGAGGCTTAAAGTGCTTTAAAATATCTTGCATGTGTATACATCAATCATGGAGTGTAATTAGAGTACTGCTTCACACTGACAGACCAAAGTCACTATGTAATGCACCGCAAACAGCTGTTTGTGTTGTGACGGCTGTGCTGGACTGGTGCACACCATGGCGGGAGTGCAGGCGATAGCGGTTTTCAAGCCCATATGGACGCCAGGCTGAGGTAGCTCAGTGACAGAACAACAATGACTGTCCAGTTGATTTTTGGTCTGTCCACAATGAAGCAATGACCTTATTATCTTTGGTGTGCCACCCCTCAAGACACTAATATAGCCGTCGGTCATTGCTTCATTGTGATACGCAAGCCCCTTCACCGCGGCAAGGTAATGATCACAAAGGGGAATTGACACATGTACATGCCTTTTGTTTTGTTGTTGCAGCTGCAGTGCAGCCAGACAAATTAGGCAGGCATGTACACGCACCAGAAAAATTATTATAGCGGTTGCTGCTAGCAGCGGCCTTAAAAATTCAGGAATCTGCCTGGAGTCCTGGTGGACCCTGTTGGTGGTGTCAGAGAAGGCAGTCAAGCGGCCTGCAGGCAGAGATGCTGTGTGGGGAGCGACTTAGTCATGGGGTAGGCAGTCAGGCGTGCGATGCTGTGTGCTTGGACTGACTTAGTCTTCGGGCGGGCAGTAGCCCTCCGGGATCCATGCCTCGCTCATTTTGATAAAGGTGAGGTACTGAACACTTTTTTGACTTAGACGACTTCTCTTCTCAGTGACAATGCCTCCAGCTGCGCTGAAGGTATGTTCTAACAGGATGCTTGAGGCAGGGCAAGACAGAAGTTGGATGGCAAATTGGGACAGCTCTGGCCACAGGTCAAGCCTGCACACCCAGTAGTTCAAGGGTTAATCGCTGCTCACAGTGTCTACATCCACACTTAAGGCCAGGTAGTCGGCTACCTGCCGGTCGAGTCGTTGGTGGAGGGTGGATCTGGAAGCGCTAAGGCGAGGCATTGGACTAAAGAATGTCCGCATGTCTGACATCACCATGAGATCCCTGGAGCCTCCTGTCCTTGCCTGCGTGGACATGGGAGAATTACTGTGGTACCTTTATTCCATTGTGCTGTGATATCACCCTTAAACACATTGTAAAGCATAGTTGCCAGCTTGTTCTGAAAGTGCTGCATCCTTTCTGCCTTCTGGTGATTTGGAAACATCTCCACCACTTTCTGCCTATACCGAGGATCAGGGGCGCCTCTAGGCATAGGCAGTACAGGCTATTGCCTGGAGTGCCATTGGTCCTGGGGGGCGCCATGTTGCTGGATTAAGCTCCGCCCCAAAATTAATCCCTGCCCTGGGCTAAGCCCCACCCATTGGGTGTTCTATTACTTACTTCTGTTGCATCTACTTAGCGTAGGTTGCAGGCAGCTGCCACCTCCGTGCTTCTTTCTTCTTTGTGCATCCTTCTTTCCCCTTTTGTGCCTCCTTCTGTCTCTTTTGTACCTCCTTCAGTCCCTTGTGCCATGCCTGACCCCGTTTGCCCTTTAGTCTCCCTTTGTGCCTTCTTCTGTCCCCATGTGCCTCCTTATGCCCCCTTTGCCTTTATTTGTCCCACGGTGCTACCTCTGCCCCGTTTCCTCCTTCAGTCCCACTCTGCCTCCTTCTGTCCTCCTGTGCCTCCTTCTCTCTCCCTTTGTGTCTCCTTCTGTCCCCATGTGCCACCTCTGTCCCCTGCACCTTTCTCTGTCCCCCGTGCCTCCTTCTGTCTCCCTGTGCCTTCTTCTGTCTCCCTGTGGTTCTTACTGTCCCCCTCTGCCTTCTTCTGTCCCCCTGTGCCTCCTTACATCCCCTCTACCGTCTTCTGTCCCCCTTTTGTACCTCCTTCTGTCCCCCTTTGTGCATACTTCTGTCCCCCTTTGTGCCTCCTACTGCCTCCCTGTGCTTCCTTCTGCCACCCTTTGTGCTTTTTTTCTGCCCCCCATTGTGCCTCCTTCTGTCCCCTGTGTGTCTCCTTCAGTCCCCCTGTGCCTCCTTTTGCCCCCCCCCCCCTTTGTGCCTCAATCTGTCCCCATTGTGCTGCCTCCTGTCCCACTTTATGCCTCCTTCTCCCCCACTTTGTGCCTCCTTCTGTCCCCCTGTGTGCCTCCTTCTGTCCTCCTGCGTGCCTCCTTCAGTCCCCCTGTTCCTCCATCTGTCCTCTTTTGTGCCTCCTTCTGGCCCTCATGCCTTCTTCTGTCCCCCTGTACCTCTCACTGCCCCTCTGTGTACCTCCTTCTGTCCTCCTGTGCCTTCTTCTGTCCTCCTTTGTGTCTTATTCTGTCTCCCATTTTGCCTCATTCTGGGGGGGACTGTGTGCCTCCTTCTGTCCCCATGTGCCTCCTCTGCCCCTGCACCTTTCTCTGTCTCCCTGTGCCTCCTTCTGTGCCCCTTTGTGCCTTCTTCTGTCTCCCTGTGGCTCTTTCTGTCCCCCTCTGCCTCCTTCTGTCCCCCTATGCCTCCTTATATCCCCCTCTACCATCTTCTGTCCCCCTTTTGTGCCTCCTTCTGTCCCCCTTTGTGCATACTTCTGTCCCCCTTTGTGCCTCCTACTGTCTCCCTGTGCTTTCTTCTGCCCCTCTTTGTGCTTTTTTCTGTCCCCCATTGTGCCTCCTTCTGTCCCCTGTGTGTCTCCTTCAGTCCCCCTGTGCCTCCTTCTTTCCTCCTGTGCCTCCTTTTGCCCCTCTTTGTGCCTCAATATGTCCCCATTGTGCTGCCTCCTGTCCCACTTTGTGCCTCTTTCTGTCCCCCTGTGTGCCTCCTTCAGTCCCCCTGTTCCTACTTCTGTCCTCTTTTGTGCCTCCTTCTGGCCCTCATGCCTTCTTCTGTCCTCCTGTGCCTTCTTATGTCCTCCTTTGTGTCTCATTCTGTCCCCCAGTGTGCCTCCTTTTTCCCCCATTGTGCCTCCTTTTGTCCCCCATTGTGCCTCATTCTGTCCCCCTGTGTGCCTCCTTCTGTCCCCTTGCGTCTCCTTCTGTCCAACTTTGTGACTTCTTCTGACCTTTGTGCCTCCTTCTGTCCCCCTTTGCCTCCCTATGTCGCCCTGCGTGCCGTCTTCCTTACATGTACTATCTTTCTTACATGTATTTTCTGGTGAAACGCTGCTGCAATAAGTGTAATTTCTGGTGAAACCAGGCGCGGAGCTAGGGGGGGTCGGGGTAGGTCAAGTGCCCCCGGGCGCCGGGTCCCTAAGGGCGCCCAGCTGAGCTTATTTTTTTTTTTTTGCTCTGCGGAGGGGAGCAGCGCAGAGAAGAGAAGAGGGAGAGCTATGCGGACGGTGGAGAAGGGGGCCATCTCCCCCCCTTCTCTCACCTGGGCTCTCCCTCCCTCCCTCGCTGTCCCCTCCGTTATTGTCCGGGTGTCTGGCGCAGCGGGCGGGACTTACCTCCGTCTCGCTCCAGCGCCGGCCGGAAGTTCGGGTCCCGCAGCCGCTGCTCTGGTCTGGACTAGACCAGAGTAGCGGCAGATCCATCCGCGCTGCGACGAGACGGAGGTAAGTTCCGCCCGCCGCTGCCAGCACCCGGACATTAATGGAGGGGACAGCGAGGGAGGGAGAGCAGCTCTCCCTCTTCTCTGCGCTGCTCCCCTCCTGCTGGGGAGCCAGGGAGGGGGACACCTGGCTACCTACTCTGGGCATATATACCCCTGGCTACATATACTGGGCATATATACCCCTGGCTACATATACTGGGCATATATACCCCCTGGCTACATATACTGGGCCTATATACCCCTGGCTACATATACTGGGCATATATACCCCCTGGCTACATATACTGGGCATATATACCCCCTGGCTACATGGACTGGGCATATATACCCCCTGGCTACATATAATGGGCATATATACCCCTGGCTACATCTATTGGGCATATATACCCCTGGCTACATCTACTGGGCATATATACCCCTGGCTACATATACTGGGCATATATACCCCTGGCTACATATACTGGTCATATATACCCCTGGCTACATATACTGGGCATATATACCCCTGGCTACATATACTGGGCATATATACCCCTGGCTACATATACTGGGCATATATACCCCCTGGCTACATGGACTGGGCATATATACCCCCTGGCTACATATACTGGGCATATATACCCCTGGCTACATATACTGGGCATATATACCCCTGGCTACATATACTGGGCATATATACCCCTGGCTACATATACTGGGCATATATACCCCTGGCTACATATACTGGGCATATATACCCCTGGCTACATATACTGGGCATATATACCCCCTGGCTACATATACTGGGCATATATACCCCTGGCTACATATACTGGGCATATATACCCCCTGGCTACATGGACTGGGCATATATACCCCTGGCTACATATACTGGGCACATATACGCCTGACTATATATACTGGGCACATATTATTCTCCTGGCTACATATACTGGGCATATATACCCCTGGCTACATATACTGGGCACATATACCTCTGGCTACATATACTGGGCACACATATCCCTGCCTACCTGTTCTGTGGACATCTCTACCCCTGGCTACCTGTTCTGGAGACATCTATACCGCTGGCCACCTATTCTGGGGACATCTATACTGCTGGCCACCTATTCTGGGGACAACTATAGACCTGGGGCTACCTATTTTTGGGGAACCACGTCAGATTGAGTGTATTTTGGAGAACTGCTGCCAGGTGAGAGGTGTCTACCATATTAAGGGGGCATTCTACCTATTTATGTGAAATGCTGTCTATTTATGTGACTCATGACTGTTGAATTTGTCTTGTTGGGGGCCTCATGGTTACTGAATTTGTCTTGTTGGGGGCCTCATGATTTGTTGGGGCCCTCAAGATTGCTGAATTTGTCTTGTTGGGGGCCTTATGATTGCTGAATTTGTCTTGTTGGGGGCCTCATGATTGCTAAATTTGTCTTGTTGGGGGCCTCATGATTGCTGAGTTGGTTATGTTGGGGGCCTCATGATTGCTGAATTTGTCTTGATGGGGGGGGGGGGGGGGGCTCATGATTGCTGAATTTGTCTTGGAACATGCTGGAAGGTACATACTGAGGGAGGGTGGGTGAGCGTGAGCCTGCTAACCTCCATATACATTTGGCTCCACCCACAATCACGCCCACATTTATTATGTGACCACGCCCCTGTTTGGCGCGCTGCAACCTTGACTTTGGGGGGCGCATTAATAGTCTTTGTCCCCGGGCGCTGAAAACCCTAGCTACGCCACTGCCGCATTACAGTTATTTTCTGGTGAAACATTGCCGCATTATGGTTATCTCCTGGTGGAATACTGCCACATTATGATTATTTTCATGGGGGGGGGGCACAGGTTTTCTCGCCTGGAGTGACAAAATCGCTAGAGGCGCCCCTGCCGAGGATCTAGTAGCGTGGTCACCCATTACAGCTCATTCCCCTTGGGTTTTTTATATGGGGGTCCCTCAACAGACTGGACAGCATGAAAGACGCCATCTGCACAAAATTTGGATGCAGACGTACTATCCATCTCCTCTTGCTCTCCCTTAGTGATGTCAGCTAAGTTCTCCTCCTCCGCCCAGCCACAAACAATACCACAGGAACGTGGAGCAGCACAAGCTCCCTGCGACACTTGCTGCGGTTGTTCTTCCGCCTCCTTCTCCTCCTCCAAAACAACACCTTCCTCATCATCTGATTCCTATTCCCCACACGACACTTCCTCCTCCTCCCCCTCTGTGCTGCCGCAGGTGTTGAGAAATCATCTGCTTCTGCTGAGAATTGATCCCACAACTCTTTCTCCTGTTCCTGTTCATGCTCCTCCACAGCTTGATCCACCACTCTACGCATGGCACTCTCCAGGAGGAAGGCATATGGTATCTAGTCGCTGATGGCACCTTCACTGTGACTCACCAGGTTGGTCACCTCCTCAAACGTCCACATGAGCCTGCAGGCATTTCGCATGAGTGTCCAGTACTTTGGCGAATGGCCAGAACATCCCTATCTCCCCAGACTGTGTCCTTTGACTGTAGCTGTAGAGATACTGTTTGTTGGCTTTCTCCTGTTGTAGCAGGCGGTCGAACATCAGGAGGGTCGAATTCCAGCAAGTCGGGCTATAGCAAATCAAGTGTCTCACCGGCAAGTTGTTTCTCCACTGAATATCGGCAAAGCATGCCAAGGCCATGTAAGACCACCTGAAATGCCCACACAACTTCCTGGCCTGCTTTAGGATGTCCTGTAAGCCTGGGTACTTAGACACAAATCTTTGAATTACTAGATTGAGCACATGTGCTATGCAGGGTACATGTGTCAACTTTCCCAAATTCAAAGACAAAATGAGATTGCTGCCGTTGTCACACATCACATTGCTGATCTCTAGTTGGTGCGGGGTCAGCCACTGATCCACCTGTTTGTTCAGAGCAGCCAGGAGAGCTGCTCCAGTGTGATTCTCCGCTTTGAGGCAAGACATGTCTAAGATGGAGTGACACGGTCGTACCTGGTATGCAGCATAGACCCTGGGGAGCTGGGGCTGTGTAGCTGGAGAGGAGATTGCAGCACCAGTAGAGTTGAACTGCCACTCAGCCAAAGAGGAGGAGGACGACAGCAAAGAGGATGTAGCAGGAGGAGAGGAGAAGGCAGCAGGCCTGCCTGCAAGCCACGGAGGTGTCACTAGGTCCGCTGCACAGCCACGTACTCCCTGCTTGCAGCGGTCACCAGGTTGACCCAATGGGCTGTGTAAGTAATGTACCTGCCCTGACCGTGCTTGGCAGACCAGGTATCCGTGGTCATATGGACCCTTGACCCAACGCTGTGTGCCAGAGATGACACCACTTGCCTCTCAACTTTATAGTACAGTTTGGGTATTGCCTTTTTAGAGAAATAATTGTGGCCTGGAATCTTCCACTGCAGTGTCCCAATGGCCACAAATTTTCATAAGGCCTCAGAGTCCACCAGCTGCTATGGTAACAGCTGGCGGGATAACAGTTCCGCCAAGCCAGCTGTGAGATGCGGGCAAGGGGGTGACTGGCAGACATTGGCTTCTTCCGCTCAAGATTTCCCTCACAGACACCTGGCTACTGCTGTGGGCCGAGGAGCAGGAACCGCTCAAGGTGAGAGGCGGAGTGGAGGAGGGGAGGCTGTGATTGTAAAGGTGCAAGGGAGAAAGCGGCTGAAGATGATGCACCTGAAGGAGGAAGAGGAGAAGGAGGGTGGCTTTGCTTTTGTGTGCTGCTTTTCCTCAGGTGTCTTCCCATTGCAGTTTGTGCCTTTTGTACATGTGCCTTCGTAAGGGCAGTTGTCCCTACTAGAGATGACCTGAATGGTTCGCCGACGAACAGTTCCCAGTGAACTTCCATGGTTCACGATCGCGGAGAACTGCAAACGTTTCCGAAGTTCAATTTGCCCCCATAGTGCATCATTATGGTCAACTTTGACCCTCTACATCACAGTCAGCAGGCACATTGTAGCCAATCAGGCTACACTCCCCCCCCCCCCCCCCTTATAAAAGGCAGGCAGCGTCAGGCATTGGACTTCACTCGTGTGCCTGCAGTAATTAGAGAAGGAGAGCTTCAGCAGACTCTCATAGGGAAAGCTTAGTTTAGGCTCTTGTAGGCTTGTTTAGCTTGCTCCTTGCTGATTCTTATTGCTAAAAGCACCCCTCAACAGCTCTTTTGAGAGCTAATCTTGTTCTTCTGATATATTTTTTTGTGTGTGTGTACCACAGACACTTGTGTTGCATAGACAGCCTTGGTAATTCTTACTGTGCCACTGCCAGGCCCAGCACATTCAGTGACGACCTGTGTGTGTGTGTGTGACAGGCAGCTGCACATTTGTAATCCCAATCACTGCACATGTTCACTGTTCAGTGCACCTACCTACCTATACCTACGTGAGCGCACGCATTGTTAATACCACCAGTCATTGCACCTGTTCAGGGTACCTGTGTGTGTGTGACAGGCAGCTGCACATTTGTAATCCCAATCACTGCACCTGTTCAGTGTTCAGTGCACCTACCTACCTACCTACGTGAGCACACGCATTGTTAATACCACCAGTCATTGCACCTGTTCACGGTACCTGTGTGTGTGTGTGAGACAGGTGCACATTTGGAAAATCCAATCACTGCAGTGCATACCTGTAACCTGATCAGTGCACCTACGTGAGCGCAAGCAGTGTAATATACCACCAGTCTATACCACAGCTCTTTTGAGAGCTAATCTTGTTCTTGTGATCTATTTTTTTTCTTGTGTGGCCCACTTGCAATATATACAGCCCTGTCAGGAAGTCGCAGCTGGCCTTTGGCACCTTAATTCCTACTGTGCCACTGCCAGGCCCAGCACATTCAGTGACTACCTGTATGTGTGTGACAGGCAGCTGCAGATTTGTAATCCCATCCCAATCACTGCACATGTTCACTGTTCCGTGCACCTACCTACCTACCTACCTAAGTGAGCGCACGCATTGTTAATACCACCAGTCATTGCACCTGTTCACGGCGGGTACCTGTGTGTGTGTGTGTGACAGGTGCACATTTGTAATACCCATCACTGCATATACCTACCTGTTGTGTTCAGTGCACCCACCTAGCTATGTGAGCGCACGCAGTATGATAATCAATACCACCAGTCACTGTACCTGTTCACGGAACGTGTGAGTGACAGGTGCACTTTTGTAAAACCCATCACTGCATATACCTACCTGTTGTGTTCAGTGCACCCACCTACCTAAATGAGTGCACGCAGTGTGATATACCATTCCGTCCATACCTGTTAACTGCACCTGTGTGACTGCACATTGTATTAGTCATGTCAGTGCATACCTTTCAATTCATTTCCCCCAATATGGACAAAACGGACAAAACAGGTAGAGGCAGAGGTAAAGTCAGACCCAGAGGAAAGCCACCCGGCAGGTCTGTGCAAGGGCATGCTGATGTGATTTTGTGCTGCCCTGGTCCAAAGTACAGTGCTCAGAAGATGGCACGTCCCATCAACTCCCAAGATTGTCAGGACGTAGTTGGCTATTTAACACAGAACACCTCATCTTCCGCAGCAACCAGCACTACTACAAGCACCACATCCGCTGCATTTGACACTTCGCAGGAGTTATTTGGTGGGGAAATAGCTGATTCACAGCCACTACTGCTACAACAAGATGAAGGCGCTAAGCAAGTTACACCACCTCATATGTCTGAGTTAGGCGACACTATAGACGTAACGTATGAGGAGGAGGAGGAGGATGAAGTACCTGCTGTTGGTGCAGTTTATGAGGTGTCTGAGGCAGAGAGTACAGATGGCATTGCTCTGGTCTTTGGCATACACACTAAAACATTTCCACACCGCTGAGCCACCCTGGGGTGTGGGCACTATGGCGGTGTCAGCAGCTGACGTTGAAGGGCATGTTGGCTGGCTGTCTATAGGTGGCGATACATGGCGCCGGACACTGCCACCAGCTGTTTCTGATGGCAAGCTCCCCCTGCTTCTTTCAGCAACTCCTCTCCTCCTACTCCTGTAACGATAGGTGTCAGCAACCAGAGAGAGAATCTGATTCTTGGCGATCTGCAGTATCCCCAAGAATACAAATATACCTGATTATTAGGGATCTGCAGAATCGCCAATAATCAAATATGTCTAACTCTAGACACCTGAGTGTGTAAGTGTTTTGGTGCAACAGTAACCTTTGGACCACCGGGGTAGCAGGTGGTCCAATAAGTAGAGAAGACTCTACTGCAGTCAAGGACACCTGGAGAGGGAGTCCCTGACTGATAAGGAGCAGTGTCCCCTCTGGAGAGCAGGGGACCCCTGCAGAAAGGCTAGACACCCTGCGGAGGGTGACAGCCAGAAGGTCAGACAGGCCGGGTCGGCAACAGAGTATCAGATATGCAAAGTACCAAATCAGAGATCAGAAGAATAGTCAGGAAAGCTACAGGTCATAACAGATATCAGAACAAGGCCTAGTCTGAGGTGTGAGGTCCGTGATCTCAACACCCTGGAACTATGCTAGAGAATAACACAGATGGTATACAGTATTCCTAGTCTGGGGTGTGAGGGCCGTGATCTCAACACCCTGTAACTATGCTAGAGAATAACACAGATCATATACAGTATTCCTAGTCTGGGGTGTGAGGGCCGTGATCTCAACACCCTGGAACTATACTAGAGAATAACACAGATGATATACAGTATTCCTAGTCTGGGGTGTGAGGGCCGTGATATCAACACCCTGGAACTATACTAGAGAATAACACAGATGATATATAGTAACTGTGTAAGTGTGGATTCCCAGGTCCTCCTGGTACCACCACACTGGAAGATCTGACTAAGGCCTGAGTGCTAACACATAAGCATTCGCAACGCCAAACAACCAGCAACTGAACAGCAAGAGATATATATAGTAAACCACCCCACAGCGCCGCCCAGCTCCCATCAACCAATCAATAGCCAAGCAGGAATCAGCTGACCGTCCCGATCAGCTGATCTTCCGCCTATTGGTATAAAGAGCCTTGGTCCAGCTAACCCAGACGCATGTTGTTGCGGGGAACCCGCCGCACTGGACGCGGAATCCGCCGCTTTGCCGTCAGAACATGCGACAGCCCCCACGCCACTCTGACCATGGACACCACTAGCTCCAGACAAACCAGACGCCTGCTGACGTGAACAAACCACCGAATCAGACGCGGAATCAGCCGCCTTGCTGCCAGAACATGCAGCGGCTTTTCCGCTGTTTATCACAGTACCCCCCCGGCCCCGCCGAGGAGTGGACTCCGGACACCTTCCACCAGGCTTTCCAGGATGTAAATCATGGAACTCTTTTTTCAAATCCTCCGCATGCATGCGGCAATCTGGCACCCAAGATCTCTCCTCTATGCCATATCCCTTCCAGTGGACCAGATACCGCACGGAATTCTGCACCAGGCGAGAATCCAGAATCTTTTCAATCTCATACTCTGGTTGGTCATCCACCAACACAGGGGGGGGGGGGAGAGGAGTCTACCTGTACAGCTGGTTTCAACAGGGACACATGGAATGATCTCACACCTTTCATACTGGCTGGGAGATCAACAGCATATGTGACACTATTAATTTTCTTGGCCAAGGGAAATGGTCCTATAAACTTAGGACCTAACTTGGGTGACAATTGTTTCAAGGCCAGATGACGAGTAGATACCCACACCAGATCTCCTGGGGAGAATCTCCACTCTACAGACCGATGTTTATCTGCCTGCTTCTTTTGGGTTTGGAAGGCTTTCCCTAGGTTCCTCTTAACCATTCCCCAAATCTCTTTCAGGGCCCTCTGCCAGTCCTCCAGAGCTGGAAAAGGAGTAGATGCGACTGGCAGGGGAGTAAATTTAGGTGATCTACCAGACACCACTTGGAAAGGGGAATACCCAGAACAAGAGCTCTTCAGATTATTGTGCGCAAACTCTGCGAATGGCAAAAACTTCACCCAATCAGTCTGTGCATCAGCAACATAGCACCTGAGAAATTGTTCCAGAGATTGGTTAACTCTCTCGGTCTGGCCGTTGGTCTGAGGGTGGTAGCCTGATGAAAATGCGAGTTCCATGTCTAATTGATGGCAAAAGGCCCTCCAAAATTTTGAAACAAATTGGACTCCCCGATCTGACACTACATTTTCCGGAATGCCATGCAGCCGGAAGATGTGCTGGATGAAGAGATCAGCCAATTCCTGGGCCGAGGGGAGTCCTTTCAGAGGGACAAAGTGTGCCATCTTACTGAAATGATCAACTACCACCCAAATGACCGACTTGCCTTCAGACCGAGGGAGTTCACCCACAAAATCCATGGAAATATGAGTCCAGGGTTCATTGGGGACTGGTAAGGACTGTAACGTGCCCACGGGCGCCTGGCGAGAGGGCTTACTCCTCGCACAGATCGAGCACTCTCTTACAAATTCCTTACAATCAGAAGCTAAACTAGGCCACCAGGCACATCTAGCCAGTAGATCCTGAGTTCTGGTGGCTCCAGGATGACCGGCATTCTTGTGAGAATGAAAACACTGAAGAATTTGTAAGCGAAAGGGCAGTGGCACAAACATGACCCCCTCTGGTTTCCCCTCTGGAACATCCTGTTGGTAAGGACTCAAAGTGGTTGACCAATCTCTCCAAGTCTCAGTGGCTGCTAGGACTACCTTTGGAGGCAGGAAAGTCTCAGGAACAGCGGACTGCACTGACTCGGGTTCAAAACACCTAGAGAGCGCATCGGCCTTAACATTCTTGCTTCCGGGAGTATATGTGATTATAAATCTAAATCTTGCAAAAAAACAGGGACCACTGGGCCTGGCGAGGGCTGAGTCTCTTAGCCCCCTCGATATACTCCAAATTCTTGTGGTCTGTGTAAACCGTGATAACATGTTCTGCACCCTCCAGCCAGTGTCGCCATTCCTCAAAAGCTAACTTGATGGCCATGAGCTCCCGGTTGTGGATGTCATAATTTTTCTCGGCAGGTGAAAATCTGCGAGAAAAGTAAGCACATGGGTGCAGCTTGCCCTGCAATCCTGACCTCTGTGACAACACTGCTCCTACCCCCACCTCCGAGGCATCAACCTCCACGATGAAAGGAAAGGTGACATCAACGTGTCCAAGTATCGGGGCAGAACAAAATAGTTTCTTTAAAGTCGAGAAGGCCGTATGAGCCTCAGGTGACCAATGATGAGTATCAGCCCCTTTTTTGGTGAGACTGGTGAGAGGAGAGATGATGGTAGAGTAGCCCTTAATAAACCTTCTGTAGTAATTGGCAAACCCTAGGAACCTCTGGTGTGCCTTCAGCCCCACGGGCTGAGGCCACTCCAGGACAGCGGAAACCTTCCCTGGGTCCATCAAAAGACCAGAAGTGGAGATGATGTAACCCAGGAAGGCTACTGACTCTACCTCAAAGAGGCATTTCTCTAGTTTGGCATACAGCTGATTCTGTCGTAACCTCTCTAATACCCATCTGACATGCCTGCGATGTTCAGCAAGATTGGACGAAAAGATCAGTATATCGTCCAAGTATACCAGAACAAACTTCCCCAACACTTCCCTGAACACCTCATTAATTAACTCCTGGAAGACGGCCGGCACATTACACAACCCGAAGGGCATCACCAAGTATTCGTAATGCCCATCGGGTGTGTTAAAGGCCGTCTTCCACTCGTCACCATCTCTGATGCAAACCAGATTGTATGCATCCCTGAGATCTAGCTTGGAAAAAATCTTGGCGTTGGTCACCTGTGTGAACAAATCGTCAATCAATGGTAAAGGGTAGCGTTTTTTTACAGTGATCTTATTCAGCCCTCTGTAATCAATACAAGGGCGGAGACCTCCGTCCTTTTTCTTGACAAAAAAAACCCCTGCCCCTGCTGGTGACCGAGAGGGACGTATGAACCCTTTCGCCAAGTTTTCCCTGACGTATTCCTGCATAGCTAGTTTCTCCGGCCCAGATAGGTTATAAAGATGACCCCTGGGTGGCATACAACCAGATCTCAGATCGATAGGACAATCAAAGGCGCGATGAGGGGGAAGTTTGTCTGCAGACTTTGGGCAAAAGACATCTGCAAATTCTGCGTATTGTCTCGGTGCACCTTCAACCTGAATGCTGGTATTACCCATGGTTACTTTCGCTAAACAATGATGATCACAATGGGACGACCAGCTCGTTAGCTGACCTGACCCCCAGTCTATCTGAGGTGAGTGAATTTGTAACCAGGGCATGCCAAGAATGACGGTAGAGGTTGCCATATGCAAGACCAGAAATTGCAGACTCTCCCCATGTAATACCCCAATCTTGATATGCACATTAGGAGTGCGGGACAAGGGCGTTTACTCTGCAGAGGAGAGTCATCTACCGCAGTGACCAAAATAGGTTGATTCAAGGGAAGCATGGGTATACCCAATTTCTTTGCAAACTCGTAATCGATAAAATTAGCTGCTGAACCAGAATCAATAAAGGCTTCCGTGGAAGCAGTCTGACCCTCCCATATAACCGAACAAGGGAGTAACAGACGATCGTTATGTAGAGGTAAAGACTGCGCGCCCAGGGTATTACCTCTGACTACACCTAGGCGGCAGTGTTTCACGACTTCTTGGGACAGTTCCGCACTATATGACCTTCCTCTGCACAGTATAGACAAAGCTGCTCAATTTTCCTACGATTCCTCTCTGAACGAGTTAATTTGGAGTGGCCAATCTGCATTGGCTCAGGTGGCGGTGAGGCAGGTGGAGAAGTGGCATGAGAGACATATCTAACCCTGTCCTTACCACGGGTTTGCTTTTGGTATCGTAACCACCGATCAACACGTACTGCTAGAGTGATTGCTTTCTCAAGTGTTTTAGGATCAGGGTATCCCAACATCAGTCCAGAAACAATCCAGTAGTGCAAAAGCCCCCCACCTAGCCGACACTGACCACTTCCTGAACTCAGCCGCATAAACCTCCACTGGATCCTTGCCATGACGCAAGGTTTTTAGTTTCCGCTCAGCGGTAGAAGCAATGTCTGGGTCATCATAAATTATGGCCATGGACTTGAAGAACTCTTCAACTGACCTAAGTGCTTCATGCCCTGTTGGTAAATTATACGCCCAGGTTTGAGCATCCCCTGAGAGTAAAGTCTTAATAAAAGTAATTCTCTGTGCCTCTGTCCCTGACAAATTAGGCCTCAATTCAAAATATGACATTACACGATTCTTAAAATTCTGAAAGTCAGACCTATGGCTAGAAAACTTTTCAGGTACAGACATTCTCAAGTCTGTGACTGGAGGGGATCGCACTGAATTTACAGTCATCTGAAGGACTTGTAGTGACCCAGATAAGGCAGAGATCTGGCCCTGCTGACCGTCCATCACTCTGATGAGATTTTCCACCGAGGTGGTGAGTGTGTCCAGACGAGTGCTAAGTGCGTCCAGATTGTTTTGGTCTGGCATTCTGTAATGATAGGTGTCAGCAACCAGAGAGAGAATCTGATTCTTGGCGATCTGCAGTATCCCCAAGAATACAGATATACCTGATTATTGGGGATCTGCAGAATCGCCAATAATCAAATATGTCTAACCTCTAGACACCTGAGTGTGTAAGTGTTTTGGTGCAACAGTAACCTTTGGACCACCGGGGTAGCAGGTGGTCCAATAAGTAGAGAAGACTCTACTGCAGTCAAGGACACCTGGAGAGGGAGTCCCTGACTGATAAGGAGCAGTGTCCCCTCTGGAGAGCAGGGGACCCCTGCAGAAAGGCTAGACACCCTGCGGAGCCAGAAGGTCAGACAGGCCGGGTCGGCAACAGAGTATCAGATATGCAAAGTACCAAATCAGAGATCAGAAGAATAGTCAGGAAAGCTACAGGTCATAACAGATATCAGAACAAGGCCTAGTCTGAGGTGTGAGATCTGTGATCTCAACACCCTGGAACTATGCTAGAGAATAACACAGATGGTATACAGTATTCCTAGTCTGAGGTGTGAGGGCTGTGATCTCAACACCCTGGAACTATGCTAGAGAATAACACAGATGATATACAGTATTCCTAGTCTGGGGTGTGAGGGCAGTGATCTCAACACCCTGGAACTTAGTGTTGGGCGAACAGTGTTCGCCACTGTTCGGGTTCTGCAGAACATCACCCTGTTCGGGTGATGTTCGAGTTCGGCCGAACACCTGATGGTGTTCGGCCTTTTAAGTTCGGGTTCGCCCCGAACTACTAAATGGCCGCGAACAGGGCCGAACAGAGCCCCTGTTCGGCCGAACAGGGCCCTGTTCGGCCGAATACTGCCCCCCTATGGGGTCGCAGGCATAAGGGGGGAGCATGCCCCAATCGCGGGGGGGGGTCGGAAATTCCCCCCACCCCCTCCGCTAGCGCTCCCCCCTCTGCCCGCTACCCCATACAAAAGTTGAGGGAGGCCGGGCAGCGGGCGGTTCAGCAGTAGTACCGTACTACTGCTGAACCGCCCGCTGCCCGGCCTCCCTCAACGCGTCACTCTCCGGACTCCTCCTCCTCAGTCACTCACTAAACAGTGCCGCCCACTGCCAGCCACCCACTACCACCAGACCAGTACTGTTTTACTTCATTAAACTTTTGTATGGGGAAGCGGGCAGAGGGGGGAGCGCTAGCGGAGGGGGTGGGGGGAATTTCCGACCCCCCCGCGATCGGGGCATGCTCCCCCCTTATGCCTGCGACCCCATAGGGCCCCCAAAAGCGGGATGTTCGGGGAGTTCGGGGTTCGGCCCGAACATGCCGAACATCGCGGCCATGTTCGGCGAACTTTCCCGAACCCGAACATCCAGGTGTTCGCCCAACACTACTGGAACTATGCTAGAGAATAACACAGATTATATACAGTATTCCTAGTCTGGGGTGTGAGGGCAGTGATCTCAACACCCTGGAACTATGCTAGAGAATAACACAGATGATATACAGTATTCCTAGTCTGGGGTGTGAGGGCCGTGATCTCAACACCATGGAACTATACTAGAGAATAACACAGATGATATACAGTAACTGGCTAAGTGTGGATTCCCAGGTCCTCCTGGTACCACCACACTGGAAGATCTGACTAAGGTCTGAGTGCTAACACATAAGCATTCGCAACGCCAGACAACCAGCAACTGAACTATGGGAGTGTCATCAGGCGCAAGGCCGAAACCGGTAGGAACTGGAGACTGGGCAACTTATATGAGATCGTTTTTTGGATTTTAAATGTGTACTGGGTTAGACTATAAGCTTTTAACCACTAAGGGTCCCTGTCAAAAGGACCCTGGAAGTAAGTCATTGTATATGTGATGTAGATTCAGCTTCTAATAAATGTTTATGTGATTCTTGGATGGAGAAGTGACCTTTCTCAATTTATTTCTGGTGATGGTCACTGTGGAAATATGCTTTTGAGCACTGTGGGGTTACTGCAGATGCCGATTTGAGTACCAAGCGCTGTGGATTTGTATGCATAATAATTGCTGTAAATCAGTGATTTCCCCACCAAATAACTCCTGCAAAGTGTCAAATGTAGCGGATGTGGTACTTGGAGTAGTACTGGTGGATGCGGAATATGAGCTGTTCTGTGTTAAATTGTCAATCATGTCCTGACAATCTTGAGAGTTGATAAGACGTGCCTTCTTCTAAGTACTGTACTTTGGTCCAGGGCTACACAAAATCACATCAGCACGACCTCGAACAGACCTGCCGGGTGGCCTGCCTCTGGGTCTGCCTCTGCCTCTGCCTGTTGTTTTGTCCATATTGGGGGGGGGGGGGGTGAAGTGAAAGGTATGCAATGACTTTAATAATACAATGTGCAGTCACACAGGTGCAGTGAAAGGTAGCAGTGACTGGTATTACAATACAATGTGCAGCTGTCACACAGGTGCAGTTAACAGGTATGCACGGACCTGTATACTAAACAGCATGTGGTCACACAGGTGCAGTGAACAGATATGCAGAGATTGGTATTACAAATGTGCAGCTGTCACACACAGGTGAACAGGTGCAATGACTGGTGGTATATTACATAGCTTGCACTCACGTAGGTGCACTGCTCAGGTTACAGGTATGCACTGCAGTGATTGGATTTTCCAAATGTGCACCTGTCTCTCACACATACACACACAGGTACCATGAACAGGTGCAATGACTGGTGGTATTAACAATGCGTGTGCTCACATAGGTATAGGTAGGTAGGTGCACTGAACAGTGAACAGGTGCAGTGATTGGGATTACAAATGTGCAGCTGCCTGTCACACACACACACAGGTAACCTGAACAGGTGCAATGACTGGTGGTATTAACAATGCGTGTGCTCACGTAGGTATAGGTAGGTAGGTGCACTGAACAGTGAACAGATGCAGTGATTGGGATTACAAATGTGCAGCTGCCTGTCACACACACACACACACAGGTCATCACTGAATCTGCTGGCCCTGGCAGTGGCACAGTAGGAATTACCAAGGCTGTCTATGCAACACAAGTGTCTGTGGGACACACACACACACAAAAAAAAAATAGATCACAAGAACAAGATTAGCTCTCAAAAGAGCTGTTGAGGGGTGCTTTTTTAGCAATAAGAATTCTGCCTGCCTTTTATAAGGGGGGGGGGGGCTCCAGGAGGGAGTGTAGCCTGATTGGCTACAATGTGCCATCTGACTGTGATGTAGAGGGTCAAAGTTGACCCTAATGATGCACTATGGGGGTGAATCGAACTTCCGGAAAAGTTTGCGGTTCTCAGCGATCGCGAACCTCTGAAGTTTGCCGGTTCCCATTTGCCGGCGAACCGTTCAGGCCATCTCTATTGTTAAAGCCTCAGGATTGTTAAAGTCATGGTGTTTCTAATAGTAACGTATGACAGTGAAAGTTGGATGGTAAACATGGCTTTGCATGAAAACAGAATTGAAGCTTTTGAATTGTGGGCTTGGAGAAAACTATTGAGTGTTCCCTGGACTTCTAGAAGAACTAACCAGCCAATAATTAAAGAAATTAACTCATGGAGTTCACTAGATAGAAGGGCTAAAATGAAAACTCAAGTACTTAGTTCCATAATGAGAAGACCTTTTTTGCAGAGGTCTTTGATGCTTGGAAACTCTTTAATGCGTGGCGGATCAACCGCTGGTGCATCGACTGGGCTGCTGGAGACATGCTAAATTCTTGGCACAGTTGGACTACACCGTCTGCCTCTGCCAAAAACTGTTGTACATGTGTATGCAGCTTTGGAACATTTTTGTTTTGGTGAGTGCAATGAACAAGTGGCTGGATGGTGTAATGGTTAAGGACTCTGCCTCTGACACAGGAGACCAGGGTTCGAATCTCGGCTCTGCCTGTTCAGTAAGCCAGTACCTATTCAGTAGGTGACCTTAGGCAAGTCTCCCTAACACTGCTTCTGCCTATAGAGCGCGTCCTAGTGGCTGCAGCTCTGGCGCTTTGAGTCCGCCAGGAGAAAAGCGCGATATAAATGTTCGTTGTTTGTTTTGTTTAATGACGTTTTGGGGATGAGAGTAGAAATCAATGTACCCAGTAGAAACACACATGAACTCAGGAAGAATATAGAAACTCCAGAATCAATTGTATGATTTTGCTGTCCAAGAAATTACCTTTAGGGCCCTTTTCCACTAGCGCTTTTGCGCTAGCTGAATCGCAAAACCGCAAACCGCTAGCGATTTTACAATCGCTACGGTTTGCTTTTTAACATAGGAATCGCGGTAGGTCATTTCCACTACCGCGATTCGTTTTTTACTTGATCGCGATCGCGCCGCGGAGCGACTTTTGCCGCGATTTTGCTATGCAGTGCATAGCATAGCAAAATCGCGGCCGCAAACGTCGGGAAAACGGCGTTCAGCGCGAACGCTAGCGACTGCTAGTGGAAAAGGGCCCTTAGTGGTTCTGTAAGAGCATATACTGTATAGCATTAAGGGACCCACTTCTGCACATGTCCCACCCCCTTCCACGCTTCCCTTTTTTAGATACCACAGTGTTCCTCAAACATTTGCTGATCTTCCCATGCCATTTTGGTGTTTTTGGATGCTGTAGCTACTTTCCAGGGATTTGAACAAACCACCAGAATTTGCCCTGTTGACTTTAACAGTGTTTAAATTCGGGACCTTTGGAAATTAGAACATTTTGACCTGTTTAGCCATACTGTTCCTGAACCAAACCAAGGCATATTCAAGCAAGGAACACTATTCATAAGATTAACTGTGTTTTATAGAGACCAAGACAGCAGTTGGCTTCTATGAGTCTTTGGACCATTGCCTGGTGCAGCTGTTGGCATACAGTAGGGTGGTTCTACTTTCCTAAGCACATTCCTACAGATGTCACTGGATGTGTGGGCTTTTCTCAGAATTCACACTATGGAAAAACCATGTCCCTGGTCATGCGGAAATCTGAATGCTGGTTCTTTATAAGATTGGTAAATGTTTACTGTACTTGAGAATAAAATTTCCGCGTTGTTTGTTTTTTGATTAAATTTGCACTCTCTACCTCATCTCTGCTAAATCCTTTTGGTAGGTTTGGATGATGTCATCTGAAGCACATCAAGTTGGATAAATATTATCAATAAAATAAACTGGTTTTTAAATTGCTAATGTGAATGGAGGAAAGCTGTATATTTACTCCGAGTAGTCAGAACTTCTTAGAGATGGCTCTATCCAAAGCTGGAAAGCCTAGACAATTGTATTATTTTTCAATATTAATTGTTTAATAATTTTACAGTTGAAGAAACATAGTAATATTAAAACTTAACTCCCTGCAAAGAGACAATTGGTGAAAAAGTAACACTCATCCCAATTGCCTTATATGCAATGGCACTCCTCCACCTTAAAACTTATCAAAATTTCTGGTTGCACAGTCATCTCACACTTAAAGTGAGCAGAAGCAACACCTGGTCTCCCAGAGTGCACTGGTAGGAGGAAGCTTGGTGACATGATAGCCTAGGTCAGGCTTTCTCAACCAGGGTTCAGTGAAACCCCAAGGTTTCCCCCCCCAAGGAACCCTGCAGGGCTTCACCTACCTTATTCCTCCCAATGCAGGAAGACTCAGGTCACATGCTGTCTTGGCTGGCAGAGTGGAAATGTTTCAAATTTACCTCCTTGGCTTCTCTGTGTCATCTACACTCATTAACTGCCCATTTCTAATTCTAATATCCCTTTTTTCTCTCCACCACTGTTACAATGGTCATTTGGAAGACACAATGGGGAGGGGGGGCAATTCAGTAGGGAGCACAGTATAACAAGTTCTGCAGTAGGCAGCTTTCTGGAAAGCACTATGTTAAGAGATAGCACAATAAGAGGTACTATTATAGAAAAATACTGTAACAATAAGCATTATGATGGGACACTATAATGGGAAGCACTATACGGGAAGCCATGAAATGCAAAGGATAAACATGAAATCAGGGCTAAAAAAGAGGCTACTAAATTAAAAAATGTTTACCACACCCAATTTTAGAAGACCATGCAACCTGCAAAATAAATATTCTCTCCCTTCCCCACCTTCCCTATTCCTTCCCACCCCACACAATGGTTTAACTTTCATGCAGGGTGTTCCTCAAGGGTAAAAAATGTTGAGAAAGGCTGGCCTAGGCTAAGCATCGCCAGGAGCGCAGGGTTACATACCAATATACATCAATTTATGGATACAAGAAGTGTTTCTGATGCTGAAACCAGGGTAATTAATGTAAAAGTGAGTATCCTGAATAATTTAATACATTCTACTATGTGTCATTATGGTTCCTCTCTAATGCAAAAACCAAGCACATTGATGTCAGGCATCACTACCTTCATGCCCTATTGGAGCAGAAAGCAATTGAACTGGTGTACTGCGAAACTGACAAGATGATGGTGAATGCTTTGATAAAGCCACTACCCAGGAGCCAGTTTATTGACTTTAGGTTAAACAAATGAGATGGACAGTTAATGAGTGGGGGTGTTAAGGTAGCCATATATTTAGCCATGTATGAGCAGATTCGACCAAGAGACAAATCTCTCTCTGTTATCAAATCTGATTAGAGAGAGATCTGACAGCTGCCCATACACCACAGGCTGATTCCCGAGCAATTTCATGCTGAATCCAGGATCGGCCTTGTGCGCCGCATCCGTCTGCCTCGCCGCCTATAATGAAAAATGTCCCCCCCCCCCGTGCCCAATCCTATATAATAAAAGCTCTGTGTCTCTGCATCCTGTCCCTGTGTGTGTGTCCCGGTGTCCGTGCTTCCAGACTTCACAGTTTGCTGTCTGAGAACCTCATTGCATTGTGGGAAATAACAGCTTTTTGCAACTGCCAAGTAAGCAACATCTCCCTGTGTGCATATACATCAGACAGTGGTGGGAGATGGGTGAGCAGGACGCATCGGTATACGTGTTGCCGGAGCTTAGCGGTCGTGGCCTACCACCCATTTTTTAATGGGTGAGCCTTTTTACTAGTGTAATATAAACATTACCTGTCCACAGCCTGCGCTTATCCCCACTGGCTTCCGGGATTCCACCGCTCTGCATACATGCGGGCCCCATGTGGTTTCCTATTAAGGGCGCACATGCGTGATGTCACACGCGTGCCCTTACTAGAAAACCACGTGGGGAGCAAGTGTGTGGACAGGGGAATGCGCCCGGACCAGCGGATGGACAAGTTCAGGCCACGGACAGGTAATGTATACTTTACACTAGGCGCCAGGGGGACATTTTTCATTAATTCATTTGGGGGACAGCGCGGGGTGTTTCGTGGTGTTCATCGCAAAATCGCATGCCGTTCCCGCTGCACACCCGATTGAGCAAGTCGGCCCAACACATGCGGGATCGATAATGCACCCAATTTTAATCCCGAAATTGGTTGCATTGTCAGTCGGGCATACACTTTGATTATAATAATCGAAACGTATAGTTGATCGGCCACCAAGTTGCCTGATGTATGGCCACCTTTAGACTACAAATCTCACAGCTGTAATTCAAAAGGTAAATAACATCTCTGTTTTGAATGTGTTTTGTTGTAGCTTCTAAGGGCTGGTTCACACTACAAGTGCTTTTCTAAGCACTTGTAATCAGCGATTTTAAAAGCTCTTTGCTAATGTGCTATGTCTGTGTTCTCACTAGAGCTGTGTGATTTTTTTTTTAAATCTCACTTCTCAGATCTATGGTGTGTAGAAAAGCGCTCTTATGTGAACCAGCCCTAAGCTTCTTGTATGCTGGATCTTTAAACAAGCTTGGGGGACACTTGTACATACAGTTTCTGAGCCAAGAGGGCCCTGAACTGTTGCCTTTGCCAAGTTCCACATAGCTTGTGTACCAGGATTTAGGAATGGGATTAATGGGACTACTAACTTTGGCTGGCATACGTTATGTGATGGAGTAAATTACTGATATAATTGTCACCTTACTCTACATGATATTAGCTCAGACCTCAGCAGATATTGTACTGTTGAAGCTGCCAGTTTTCAGTGCTCCCACCAACCGAGGTAAAAGTTCACTGGTATAGGAGAGAGAGAGATAGTGTTTGTTTGTTGGTGTTTATGTACATGCGTGCATATGTGTGTGTGTGTGTGTGTGTGTGTGTGTGTGTGTGTGTGTGTGTGTGTTTATGTACATGCGTGCATATGTGTGTGTGTGTGTGTTTATGTACATGCGTGCATATGTGTGTGTGTGTGTGTTTATGTACATGCGTGCATATGTGTGTGGCCAGGTGATAAACTCCCAATTTCCTGGCTGCTCTATACTTTGTGCATTAATCATTGGGTTATGTGACTGACTTTTCTAAATTATTCCAATTCCAAATATGGGAATTGTGTAATGTGGGAATTGTGCAATGGCACAGTTTCCTATTCACCTTTACCAACAATGAAAAATATTGGAGTGTAAACTTGGACTTTAAAATAAATTTTGAAGTAAATTACAGACTTGTGAACAAAAATATCTCAAAAGTGCTAATATATAAAGCATACTTTGTGAGGCATTCCAAATGGTGTAATTTAACCTCCAGTCTGGAGCTGCAGGTAAATTAGCTACATCAATTTATGAGGTTGTGGAGGAGAGTAAGGGAGGAGAGAGAGATCAGAGAAAAAATGAGTGGATAGGAAAGATAATTAACCATTTCCGGACCGCAGTGATAGAGATCTACGCCATGTTTTGATGGGCTCCTGGCTGGCAGGGCGTAGATCTCTATCACCGGCGCTGCCGCTCCCCGCCGCGATCGCGCGCACCGAACCGGCTGCACTTAGCTGTCTTATGACAGCTAAGGCCAGGGGAGGACTGGCCAGGGGGGAAGGGGGGAGATTTCCCCCCAGGCTGCCTTTCATTTAATGATTTAGGGCTGGCACTGTGCCGGGTGAATTCAGGTTTTTGTATAAGGCAATGTGAAATACTAGGCTGAATGAGGGAAATAAACACCCAATTACAGAGCAATTGCAGGGTCGGCAAGCTAGTAAATATACACAGCATGATACAGAGCAGAGGCTTGCCTGCAGGGTCCGTGGGAAAAAATCTGTCTGGTCTCTCACCATTGTTAACTGCATGTGCACAGCTACATAAGATATTGTCTAGGTTGAAAAGTTTTCGGCAGTCCCTAGACTCCAGAAGGGCTGCTTGCAGGACTTGTGTAAGAGATAGAAACGCCGACCGTTGTAACTCAAAATGTATCATGTGCCCCCCGGTGCCAGTGCATTTATACTTTATCTGTCACGCTGTCCCTCGAGTGTCCTTGCTGTATTTCCCACGTGACTACCGGCATATAGCACGTGGGGCACGTGTGTGATGTCATTTGGGCTGGGGCTGCCGTGAAAACGGGCCTCTAGTTTGTGTTTTCCCCCCAGGCCAAAAGGCCCCAGTCCTCCCCTGGCTAAGGCTTCCGGGTATCGGCAGGAGCCGTCACTGATTGGCTCCCTGCCGTGTGATCGCTGTGAGCCAATCACAGCGATCACCCTCCGAAAGGCAACATAGTTGCCGTTCCGCCTCCCTCTCCGCCTCCCTCTCCCTGTCACTGTGGATCTTGTGTGACAGGGAGAGACGCACAGCCTGCAGCCGTGACAGGCTGTGCGATTTTAGTGTAAAAATAAACTTTTTTCCAGCTCTCCCCCCCCATGTATCCCTTGATCCCCTCCCAACCACCTATATATAGATCTATATATATATATATATATAGATCTATATATATATATATATAGATCTATATATATATATAGATCTATATATATATATATATATAGATCTATATATATATATATAGATCTATATATATATATATATAGATCTATATATATATATATATATATATATATATATATATAGATCTATATCTATATATATATAGATCTATATATATATATATATATATATATATATATATATATAGATCTATATATATATATATATATATATATAGATCTATATATATATATATATAGATCTATATATATATATAGATCTATATATATATATATATATAGATCTATATATATATATATATATATCTATATATATATATAGATCTATATATATATATATATATATAGATCTATATATATATATATATATATATAAATATAGATCTATATATATATATAGATCTATATATATATAGATCTATATATATATATAGATCTATATATATAGATCTATATATATATATATATATATATATATTACTGGATTGTGATTTTAACCACTTGCCGACCGCCCCTACCTAGGGGCGGCGGCAAAGTGGAGCCCGCAACGACCGCAATACGCCGATCGGCGGCGGCTCGTTGCGGACTAGCTGGCCGGGGATCGCACGCTGGATGTGCCCACCCGCGACGTCAACCCGCCAGCCAATTAGCAGCGGCGGCGGGTTGTTAACCCCCGATCTTCCGCATGTAAAGCGGATAATACGCTTTGTAATGTATACAAAGCGTATTATACAGGCTGCCTCCTGCCCTGGTGGTCCCAGTGATTGAGGGACCACCAGGGCAGGTTGCAGCCCTCCTAGTAAGTACCCAAGCACACTGATCCTGCCCCCTGATCGCCCACTGCACCCATCAGACCCCCCCTGCCCACCCCTGGGACACCTGTTTGCACCCAATCACCCCCCTAATCACCCATTAATCACTCCCTGTCACTATCTCAACGCTATTTTTTAGATTAGGTCCTAAACTGCCCCCTGGGGGCTCCTGAACACACCCCCCCACACACCCTTAGATCCTCCCTAGACCCTCCCCCCTGTGTACTGTATACATCTATTCTTCCCTATAATCACCCACTGATCACCTGTCAATCACCCATCAATCACCCCCTGTCACCACTTGTCACTGCCACCCATCAGATCAGACCCTAACCTGCCTTTTGTGGGCACCTGATCACCCACCCACACCCTCAGATTGCGTGCAGACCCACCCTCAGATCACCTCTGAAAGTGCATTGTTTACATCTGTTCTCCCCTCTAATCATCCACTGATCACCCATCAATCACCCCGTCACCACCTGTCACTGCTACCCATCAGATCAGACACTAATCTGCCCCTTGCGGGCACCCAATCACCTGCCCACACCCTAAATTAGCCCCCCAGACCCCCTCTGATCAACTCGCCAGTGCATTGCTTGCATATATTCTCCTCTGTAATCACCTACTGATCACCTATCAACCACCCCGTCACCCCCTGTCACCACCTGTCACTGCTACCCATCAGATCAGGCCCTAATATGCCCCCTGCGGGCAAACCCTCACCCGCCCCACCGCAGTGACAGAAATTTTTTTTCTTATCACTGCTGGTACGACTTAATTGCCATGTCTAGGTCATGATTTGAGAACATTCCTGCACTTCAGTGCCAATACAACCTGTCATATAAGAAGCCACCCTGCTTATGACCGGTTCCACAAAATTCGGCCCCTCATAGACCACCTGTCATCAAAATTTGCAGATGCTTATACCCCTGAACAGTCATTTTGAGGCATTTGGTTTCCAGACTACTCCTCGTGGTTTTGGGCCCCTAAAATGCCAGGGCAGTATAGTAACCCCACAAGTGACCCCATTTTAGAAAGAAGACACCCCAAGGTATTCCGTTAGGTGTATGACGAGTTCATAGAAGATTTTATTTTTTGTCAAAAGTTAGCGGAAATTGATTTGTATCGTTTTTTTCACAAAGTGTCATTTTCCACTAACTTGTGACAAAAAATAAAATCTTCTATGAACTCACCATACTCCTAACGGAATACCTTGGGGTGTCTTCTTTCTAAAATGGGGTCACTTGTGGGGTTTCTATACTGCCCTGGCATTTTAGGGGCCCTAAACCGTGAGGAGTAGTCTAGAAACCAAATGCCTCAAAATGACCTGTGAATAGGACGTTGGGCCCCATAGCGCACCCAGGCTGCAAAAAAGTGTCACACATGTGATATCGCCGAAATCTCTCTGTAAAGGGACAATTGTGTGTAAAAAAAATCAAAACATTTTAATTTACAGAGATATTTCTCCCACCCAGCATGGGTATGTGTAAAAATACACCCCAAAACACATTATACTACTTCTCCTGAGTACGGCGATACCACATGTGTGACACTTTTTTGCAACCTAGGTGCGCTAAGAGGCCCAACGTCCTATGAGTACCTTTAGAATTTCACAGGTCATTTTGAGGCATTTGGTTTCTAGACTACTCCTCACGGTTTAGGGCCCCTAAAATGCCAGGGCATTATAGGAACCCCACAAGTGACCCCATTTTAGAAAGAAGACACCCCAAGGTATTCAATTAGGTGTATGGGGAATTCATAGAAGATTTTATTTTTTGTCACAAGTTAGTGGAAAATGACACTTTGTGAAAAAAACAATAAAAATCAATTTCCGCTAACTTGTGAAAAAAAATGAAATCTTCTATGAACTCCCCATACTACTAACGGAATACCTTGGGGTGTCTTCTTTCTAAAATGGGGTCACTTGTAGGGTTCCTATACTGTCCTGGCATTTTAGGGGCCCTAAACCGTGAGGAGTAGTCTAGAAAATAAATGCCTCAAAATTACCTGTGAAATCCTAAAGGTACTCATAGGACTTTGGACCCCTTAGCGCAGTTAGGGTGCAAAAAAGTGTCACACATGTGGTATCGCCGTACTCAGGAGAAGTAGTATAATGTGTTTTGGGGTGTATTTTTACACATACCCATGCTGGGTGGGAGAAATATCTCTGTAAATGGACAATTGTGTGTAAAAAAATCAAAATAAATCTCATTTACAGAGATATTTCTCCCACCCATCATGGGTATGTGTAAAAATACACCCCAAAACACATTATACTATTTCTCCTGAGTAAGGCGATACCACATGTGTGACATTTCTTTTGCAGCCTAGGTGCGCTAAGGGGCCTAAAGTCCTATGAGCACCTTTAGGCTTTACAGGGGTGCTTACAATTTAGCACCCCCAAAATGCCAGGACAATAAACACACCCCACAAATGACCCCATTTTGGAAACTAGACACTTCAAGGTATTCAGAGAGGGGCATGGTGAGTCCGTGGCAGATTTCATTTTTTTTTGTCACCAGATAGCAGAAATGGAAACTTTTTTTTATTTATTTTTTTTGTCACAAAGTGTCATTTTCCACTAACTTGTGACAAAAGATAAAATCTTCTATGAACTCACCATGCCTCTTAGTGAATACTTTGGGGTGTCTTCTTTCCAAAATGGGGTCATTTGGGGGGTATTTATACTATCCTGGAATTCTAGCACCTCATGAAACCTGACAGGTGCTCAGAAATGAGAGAGATGCTTCAAAATGGGAAAATTCAATTTTTGCACCATAGTTTGTAAACGCTATAACTTTTACCCAAACCAATAAATATACACTGAATGGTTTTTTTTTTAATCAAAAACATGTTTGTCCACATTTTTCGCGCTGCATGTATACAGAAATTTTACTTTATTTGAAAAATGTCAGCACAGAAAGTTAAAAAAATCATTTTTTTGCCAAAATTCATGTCTTTTTTGATGAATAGAATAAAAAGTAAAAATCGCAGCACCAATCAAATAGCACCAAAAGAAAGCTGTATTAGTGACAAGAAAAGGAGGTAAAATTCATTTAGATGGTAGCTTGTATGACTGAGCAATAAACCATTTAAGCTGCAGTGGTCTGAATGGAAAAAAGGCTCTGGTCCTTAAGGGGTGAAAAGACTGTGGTCCTTAAGTGGTTAAAGAGTAACTTTAACCCAGGAATGAACTTCATTCCATTCAGTAGCCAATAACCCCTTTTTCATGAGAAATCTTTAACCTTCCGCTAATAGTGCATCAAATACATCTGTGTTGATTATATTGTGGTAAAACCTCCCCCAGATTGTGATGACATTGTGATTGTGAAACCTTGTAGCATTGTGGGAAATAATGACATTCTCCATCTTTGTGTGTGATATAGATAGATAGATAGATAGATAGATAGATAGATAGATAGAGAGAGAGAGAGAAAGAGAGATAGATAGATAGATAGATAGATAGATAGATAGATAGATAGATAGATAGATAGATAGATAGATAGATAGATAAAAAAAATCAAAACATTTTAATTTACAGAGATATTTCTCCCACCCAGCATGGGTATGTGTAAAAATACACCCCAAAACACATTATACTACTTCTCCTGAGTACGGCGATACCACATGTGTGACACTTTTTTGCAACCTAGGTGCGCTAAGAGGCCCA